>NW_008357493.1:1252922-1330356 GCF_000622305.1 Nannospalax galili
GGAGGTCAGAAGAGGGCTTCGGACTCCCCTGGAACTGGAGTTAAGGATGGTTCGTAGCTGCCATGTGAGTGCTGGGAATCGAACCCAGGTCCTCCATGAGAGCAGTCAGTGCTCTTAACCACTGAGCCATCTCTTCAGCCCCTTATAAACAGCTTTTTAATGTTATGTGGCTTGCTTTTGCAAAGAAGAATAGTTTTGTGTCGATTTTCTAGGGCTGAACTCACTCCTAGGAAACTCTTGAACAGAACCTCATTTGAGGTTCTGGAGGCTTCTTCTACATCATCTTGTTCAATGACTACACTCTCTGTACTTCACTAAGTTTCCAGCCAGTTCATGGCTCTATGAAGCCCAGGGTCTCTAGAGTTTGTAACTGGAACGTCTACTTGCTCCCACCTCACTATGGAGCATGGTTAAGTTGTGCATGGATCACTGGGACGTGGAAGGAGAGTGTTAACATGACAGGGAGATTAGGGCAAGGGAGATTAGGGCATTTTCTTACGTTCACTTCTTAAGATGAAAATCAAGAAGCCTGCTTAGGTTGATAACAAAGCAATTATCTAGGAAATTTAAAAAAAAAAAAAAAAGAGCAGCAGTAAGTAGTCTGGAAAATGCACAGTTTGCAGTTTGAGAATTAACTCACTTGAAAGTAGATACTAACAGTGGTCAGCAACCTATTTCATCTGTTTGTGGATTCACCCTCGAAGTGGGCTATAATGTCAAACACAGTGACTCCTGGTCCTTATTACAGGACAATGACAGTGCCACTTCTGTAACATTTAAAGTCTGCAATGCTTAAAGTAAACAAACAGAAATATTTATGTTGAAAACTAGCTCCAGAAACCAAAATCTTAGCATGTGTGACATTTGGACACCAGTGACTTTTCTAATGGCAGAAATTACACCGCTCACCAGTGGAAGTACAGAGAACTTATTCTTGCAATTTTAGCAACTTTTTGTAATGTCTATAATTTTCCAAAATGCAAAGGACTTAGAACGAAGAACATGAAAGGTGAATGAAGATGAAATACGCCACACCTTACAGGAAAACGCCAGCATTGGCCACAGGCACTTTGGTGTTTTACTCCAAAATGAAGCCATAGCGATAACAGAGCAGCCCTTTCTAGGCTCTGCTCTACTGCTCAGGTGTTAATATGGTGTCTTGAGCACTGGAAGAGACCTGTACAGAGAGACAAAGACAGCACTCCTCTGTATAGCATTTATATATGTGTGTACCACCACTTCCCTGGTCACTGCCATCACAGCAGCAACCATGGGTACTCACTGAGAACCTGCAATAACAAACTGAAGGCATTGTGGTTGACATTCTAGCCCAATCTAAGGGGAACTCTACAAAGGCATAGAATATGTCACCAACCACTGTTACCATCTAGCATCCTGGGAATTAATTCTCAAACTGTGTATCCTCCACCAGGGAGATCTGCTTTTCAGTACTACCTTTGCCAACTTTGAGTCCTGGTAAAAGTACTTCACTTACCCTCATCCAGGAAAATGAAAATAATATCACCTACTTCCTGTGGTGAGAGACCCCTAAGCCGTGGTACATAGCACCTCTAATCCTAGCAGATAGAGCGAAGATGTTTCGGTTACTCTCTTGCTACACTCCTTAAATTTGCCAGGTGTAAAGCCACAGCAATCACTTCTGCCTTGCACAGATGTGTCTGATTTCCTGGTCCCTCCATCCAAGTCAGTCTCATCTTGGAGAGGACAGAGAGAACAAAGGCTTAGGCTTTCTTCCACCAAGTAGGGCCTCTGCATGGAATTTCATTCATGAAAACAGCAGTCATCTCATTTGCAAGAGTAGGGGCAATTATTGAGCGATCTAAGCCACAGAAATGATTAAGGTGCAAGTGGCATTTACTTATGAAGAAAGATAAATAAAGTTAAACAGTTGTAACTTGACCAAATGGTGAGGAGCATAAAAAAGCCATGAACAAATATTGAAAGGGCAGGATGTATCCAAGGATGGGCAGGAATTATTTACAGATATTTGGAGAGTTGAAGGGAGGCCTGTAGTGGAATAAAGAGACATTAAGCAATGAGATTCTGTTTTAAAGACCTTTTTAAGGAGGAGAGGATTGTTGGGTTCTGGAGAAATTGATCAAGTAAACAAATGCCCATCCAACATTCAAAGCAACTGGAGAGAAGACACTGCATTTGTGCAGTGGCAATAAAACCAACTGATCCTCTATCTCTCTCTCTCTTGGAGAATCTAAAAAAAAAAAAAGGGTAATAGAGCTGTGTCTGTAAAGTCACTCCTACACTTTGCTGCAGCGTTCTGCTACTTTTCATATTTGAGGAGCCCTTTGTCATTCTGGCAGGAAATCTTAGAAAACGAAAACCACAGAATTAAAACATCACCTTAACTATCTCACCAGTGCTCGTAATTATGCATATGTACATAATGATGGGTGTAGAAGAAAACATGTTAATATCACATGAAACCTTCAGATGCAAAAAGGAGCAAATGTACCAGCAGAAATATTCCACATCAAGAAAAGAAACTGGGATAAATGACCCTTTCTTTACTCATAACTATAACTATCTTTCTATATACTCTTGAATTTGAGTGACATATGTCAGTAAGTAAATTGAACAATATTTTAATTTGTAAAATAATTTCCTTTGATAGTAACTAAAGAGATGCAAAAGAAATGTTTTTAATATTTAACTATAAAGGCAAAAATTTCAAGTTCAGGCTAATTTGTAGAAAGATCATTCAGAAATTTGGCTTTATGTTATGCGAGCAAGTCACTCAACTGACACACAAGCAGATGTGTTGTAAAGAATACTTTTTCTACCAATAGACCAGGAATATCTTTTAAGAGAATATCCTATCACACCATGAAGTTGAATAACCTACTAATACACTGAATTAGAAATCATGTATAGCCAGGTTTGGTGGTACACACTTATAATCCCAGCACTCCAGAGACTGGCAAGAAGATTGCCATGAGCTTGAGGCCAGCCTGGGCTACAGACAGAGTACTATACTAGGTAAGCTAAAGCTACGTAGCAAGACATTGCCTTTGAAAAATCACATATGTCATAGATATGAGAAAACAATCACATGAAGATTTACGAGGCGTAAGTGATAGATTAAAACTATTTTGGTATACAAGTTAGCTAGCTACGTTATACTAAGATAGAAATTTATTACAAAAATCTGTAGTACTCAAGGCTGTGTGGGTGGGATAAGAATGAGGAACAAATTCTGAGAACATCTGTAGGTCACCAGTGACCTTGACAAGGGCAGCTTCATGGTGAGGGAAAAAATAACAAAAATTTGCTTAGAAAGGGTGAAAAGAGAATATGAGAAAGGGACTTGGATATTCCCTTTCCAACAACTTGCTAACAACAAAAAAGTTTAATTGGAATGCGTGATCGAGAGGAGATTCTTTTTCAGGTTAGGATTATATTATCACAAACTTAAATGCTGATGAGAATTATGTTCCTATGGATATTTTGTGGTGCAGGAGAGAGCTAAAAATTGCTGCAAAGCTAAGCCCACATAGGAAAGTAGATGTATGACTCAATGAGAGGAAGTCTTGACATAAGATTAGACAACTAAGCGTCCATCCACATGGCAGGTATGAAAAAAGGAAGCTAGTGGATATATCTGCAGCCTGGCTTCTCAAAACCATTGTGGAGCTAGTGAAAATGCCTTGTTGATTGTTGCTACATGTTTTTCAAAGAAACAGAAGCAAAGAAATTGAGAGCACAGAAAGAGAATACTTATATTCAAAGAGAAGGAGGGAAATAAGTATTATTTAGCCAAGTGGAAACAGATTTTTTAAAAATTCACAAGGGCCCACTTGGGTTTTTGACTATGAGCTTGAAGGAGGACCAACAGCCAAAATCAACTGTGTAGATTCAAGCATAAAGAAGAGAGGTCACTGTATTAAGTAAATAGTTTCACCATGTTAGAAAGATAATAAGAAAAGAAGAGACAATGCCAATAAAATATCATGTAACTGTAAGGCAATTCCAGATTTAAATGTTCATCAATGTGCAGTTTCTATAAAGTCCATAATGTAATTTACAATTAAGTCAACCTGACTGCATTGTGCTTTTCTATAATCTCTATTAAGAATTAAATATAAGAACTCATTAGAAAAAGACAATGAGCCAATGCTGATTAAAATCCAGCAAACACAGATTTCTAACCATCTGTAATTTTCATGATTAATTTGTGAACTTTCACCTTGATGATTTAACTTCATTTTATCGTGCAAAATAAAACTAATAAAGAATACAATCAATAATAAAACTTATTAGAAACCAGAGATATTTAGAATACACAAGTCAGGACAAATAATGAAATAGATAACAGACTTCATCACACAATAATTTAGACTCCTCAATCTATAAGATCACACTATTATTAGTTACTTGTCTCACTGCTATGATAATATACCTGACAAAAACAACTGAAGGAAGGAAGGGTCTATTTGGGCTCACAGTTCAAGGATACAGTCATTGTGATAAGGAAGTTACGGTGGCAGGAGATTAGGGGCAGCTGGTCACATTGTGTCTGCCGTCAGGAAGCAGCAAGTACGATGAATGCTTATGCTCAGCTCACTTTCTCCTTTTTATTAAATCCAGGACCCCCATCCACCCATAGAAAGGTGTTGCCCACTTGTAAGGTGGTCTTCCTGCCTCAGTCAACCCAGTCTATATAGTCACTTATAGGCATTCTCAGAGTCTAAAGTAATCTAGGTAATTCTTCATGGGCATGCCAGAGGCTTGTCTCCTAGTAAATCTCTTAAACTGACAATATTAACCACCAAAATGTAATTATGTGTAACATAGGGATATTCTGAAAAACAAAGTTACATCCCCATGTCAAAAATGACTTGGTAAATCACAGAAATTTCTTTTCTTCATTTTCCCCCCAAAGCCAGCCAATTAATCTTTACTTCTAGGTAAGTGGTCTTGCATCTTTAAAGTTAATAATGCACTACTACAATACTTGTAATTGGATTACTATTGTAATAACAGCAGTAACTGGATTATCATTAATCTCATCAACAGATGTATTAAGCATCTCATATTATTCTCATTGTTAATGTGACTCCCATTAATAGTTTACAATGACATGAATAAATACAAGATTGTAAGAAGTGAGGAATTTAGAAGACTGAAGGGTATACAGAACATTAGTTGTATGCCTGTCATATTTGAGGCCCTGACTCCTGACTGACTGTCTCTTATGGTCACATGACAGACTCCCTATCAATATAAGAGAATTATAGAAGCATAAGGTAAAACATATTCCACAAAAAGTATTTCACAAAATGGAATAGCCTTATGAAATCACAAATAAATAACTATGAGAAAACAGTTTAGAAATTATGTTGAGATCCTATAGCTCCCTACTACCATCTCTCACCCCAAAGAAACAGTAAACAATGGTAGTCATATGGCCTGACTTTCCTGAATGGAGGTGGGGTCATTGCAAACAAACTCACTCAGTCCATTGTTTTCTAGTCACAGCAGCACTGTGGTTGGCTTTAAGTTACGTTAACCTTTCTAAGATGGTCTTCTGACATATTTGAGCTTATCATTTTTTATGTTTTTCTTTAGCTTCTGGGAATTATAATGAAAATATTGAAAATATTTACAATATTTAGATTAGTCAACTGTCACTCCTTTTCACCTAAAAGCTTCTCATCATTTAGGAAAAAATTAGTAGTGAGTATAAGTAATAAAAAACAGGAACTTCAGAACTAAAAGGATAAATCAGATTGAAGAACACTTCTCTTTAGATTTCTGATATTTTTAAAATTAAGCAAATGAAATATAGAAGAATTGTTACTTTATATGAAGGGAAGGAAGGCTCATAACTTTACATGGAGGAAAGGAAGGAGGAGGCTCATGATTGCTTTAAAAAAACTATTCCCAAAGCATCACTAAAGCCAAGAAACTGAAGCAACCTAAGTGTACATCACTTGATGACAGGGCAAAGAAAATGTGGTACATGTAGTGGTTTAAATGAGAAACAGCCCTCATAGGCTCACATATTTGAATACTTGGTCCCCATTTGGTGGCACTGTTTGCTGAAATTAGGAGATGCAATCTTCTTGGAGGAAGTATGTCATTGGGGGTGGGCTTTGAGAGTTCATAGCTTCCTCCCACTTTTTTCCTCTCTCTGCTTCCTGAACATACTTAAAGATATGAGTTCTCAACCTTTTGCTCAGCCTGCCCTCTGCCATGGACACTCCCTTCCCCCATTATGGACTTTCCCTCTGGAACTTTAAGTCAAAATAAATTCTTCTTTGTATAAGTTGTCCTGGTCATGGTGTTTTATGGTGGCAGCAGAAAAGGAACTAATGTAGTACTATACTAAATGCAATACTATTCAGCTATAAAAACGAATGAAGCTCTGTCATAGATGAAACTGGAAGTAGTTATGTTAAATTTAGAAAACCACACATGGAAAGATCAGTCTTGCAGGATCTTACTCATATGCGAAATATAAAAAGTTAAATGCAAGGAGGCTAGGACATGGCGGAGTGAGGTAGAGAAAATCTGATCATTGGGTACCAAGTTCCAGTTCATGAAGAATAAGGAGTCCTGGCAAACTATTACACAGTAGGGTAACTGTAGATAATATGTAATGTACAGTGGATTTAAAACCTAGCAGAAATTATTTTTAATGTTTTTACTCTAAAAGAACAAATATTTGAGGTGTTCAATATTGTTAATCTAGCTTAAATATTATGTAATCTTTATATGTATCAAAATATCAAATGGGCTGGACTTGGTCATACAGTCTTGAAATCCCAGTACTTGGAAAGTTGAGGCAGCAAAACAGCAAGTTCAAGGCCTTCTAGGGCTTGTAGAGTAAATTCAAGGCCAGTCTCGGTAACTTAATGAGAACTTGCAAATTAAAAAGGGCTAGAGATGTAGCTCAGTAGTAGAATGCTTGTCTAGCAGGTGAGAGCCCCAGGTTCAATACCGAGTACCCAATTACCTCCAAGAGAAACATATTACCCTATATTAATCTGATCATTTTAATTTTTATGTATTAGTTAGAAAAATTAATTGAAAAATAAAAGATCAAAATTTTAAAAATAGAATTATTAACAACAACAAAATGAGATGTCTTGGCCAAATGTAAAAACATCCTGAAAATTCCACTACTTTGAAATATAAAGAGAAATCTATGACTGGCTATGATAACCTCAGAGAGGGAGGGGGCAAAAGAGAAGGTTTGGTGTTCCTCAAATCAGACCTTATGTTAAGAGTTGTCAAAAGATTTCCAAACTAGACAGCTATACATGGCATAGTAACTATTTCTTAATTTTATGTAAACTCAGTTTATGAATATAATTCAACCAAAACCTAACTATCCTATGGCTAGTTACATTTAACTTGACCAAATAAACTATATTTACTTTACTGAAATACTTTGTAATTTATTCTTAGTAACATACAGCAAGCATAGAATGTTGAAACCAAAGCAGCAGGCCCAATCAAATACAAGCATTCCATTGTCAATTCAAGGATGTTCCCATATCTCTTATTTAGAAATTTCATTGCAAAATATTCCTTACTTTTTTTTTTATAAAACTGAACATTTCCATTGAGAAACAGCACAATTTTATGTGACATTAATCAACTAGCAAAAGCTAGAACTTTATCAAAAAGTTAGCAACAAGTGTCATCAAAATATTTGTAGGAAGATTATTGAGGTCATGGTAAACAAAAACAGAAACAAACAAAAAAAACACTTAAAACGCTTTCAGAAAGAGAGGACCATGTTTCAGAGGCAAAACATTCTCTTGCCTTAGCTTGGCTTGAGCAGAGAATAAACATGAAGTTTTGTGTTATGAGCACATGCTAATGGCTCAGAGACAGTAATATAAAAATGATGGTCTTCCTTACTGTCTGCTGTTGATTATTTTCTGGTAGAGTGGGTACTTCTTTTCTTATGTAGTGCCTTATAAGGAAGAAGGAAACTTCATATTTCTTAGTACACCGGGGGTGGGGGGGCTTCACTGTCAGACTGAAACACAGTAGTTTTGCTCAGAAAGATATCCACATATTTCTGTTTTTTACATTACAGGTTAATTTGAAAACATAATTTAAGTAGCCCATTCTTTCTTATTTCTTAGGACATATTGCAACTTATTTTGGTAAGATTTGTTGATAGGAAACTCACACCCACTGACTAAACAAACATACACAGCTCATCGTCCATGGCTTCCATGATCCCAGGCAAAAAGTAAAAATAGAAAAATAAATTATAAGGAACAATTTTATGAACCTCACAGAAGTTTTTGAAAAGTTATTATCCTGCAAACAGCAGGGGTCCTTGCTGCTTAGAAGCATAGAAAAAACTTTTCATAGAAAAATTGCTATAGTTTTAGGATAAGATCATTAGCCTCATTTTCTGCCTTAGTTCTCTCTCTCTCTCTCTCTCTCTCTCTCTCTCTCTCTCTCACACACACACACACACACACTAAGAGTAAAAATGATAAAAGTATTTTGTAAATTGGTGGTTTCCTGTGTATTTCATTTCTTTATGTAAAGTTAACTTACACTTTTAAAGCATTTTCATGAATTGTATAAGTATTAAAATGAGGTAATTGCTGTTCTTCCTTACTTGAGACTAATTCACAAAAAGTCCACTCTATGCTTCCATTTAAAAAGGAAAAATTACATGTAAAGGGAAAGTAGAAAGGCATAAAGATTTGAAAAGTATATTTATTTTAGGGTGATCTAGTTAGAACACCGAGGTCCAAGAATAGCTTTTGAGCTTTGGACCCCTTGGCATTCCATGTTTTCCCTCCAGTTCAAGGACAGAGATGAGCACCCAGAACCCAACTAGTACCCTTTCAAGATATGAGAGCCAAACAAAGCAGAAACTTTATTTTTTTATTTATTATTTTTATTTTATATGTATGCATGTGTTGCCTGCATGTAAATAAGTGCACCCGTGTCATGCAATGCCTGTGGAGGACAGAAGAGGCTGTCAGATCCCCTGGAACTGGAGTTACTGACAGTTGTTAGCTGCCATGTGGGTGCTGGAATTTGAACCCGGGTCTTCTGCGAGAACAGTGTTCTTAATTGCTGTGCTTACTCTCCAGCCTGAAACTTTGTTAAATGAACCAAGTGAGGGTGTGTGTCTAGTAATTATTATTATTAGATAAACACAAGAAGTTACCAAATGTCACTGGAGGAATATTATAATTCCATACCTGAAGACTTCTCAGAGGATATAACATTCCCTCTAAGCTTTCAGAAATAAGATTAATTCCAACAGGTTATTAAAGAAGTCAGAGAAGATTTTACTCCTCTCTCTCTCTCTCTCTCTCTCTCTCTCTCTCTCTCTCGGAGTTGGAAGCTTATGACTAATTTGCAGGATACTAAATTGTGTTTGAAGTCAAAGGAGGTAGGAGAAGGGTGAACAAAAATGAATCTAGAAAGATGGGGGAAAGTTACAGTATCTATCACCCCCACTAATAGCCATTCTGAAAACTTCTGCCCTTCACAGCAACAAATCAACTGATACAGATCCCACTTTTCTGTGGGAGTAAGGGTTTGGGAGATGGAGCTCTAACTTTGCCAATAAATAAATTGCTACTTAATGAAAAAAAATGTTTTTGAGACAAGAGCTCACGAAGCCCAGGTTGGCCTTGAACTCTTGATCTCCCTGCCTCCACCAACCAAGTTCTGGGATTTCAAGTACGTGCCAGCATGCCCAGCTAAAAGAGAATGTTAAAGAGGGAAAGATCCCAAAGCTTAAGAAATGTTTGTTATCCTTTTCTAAAACACAAAATGTCAAGCCTTTGTCTTGTTTACAAATATGTCAATGCACATTCTACTTATCAGTGTGCTTAAAATTTCTATACGTCCTTTGTTTATCCCGGTGGACTAAGATTTTTCCCACCTGAGGTCTTTGCACACAGATGGCTCTTTGTACCTATTCTTAAGCCTCTAGAAACCTTCTCATTCATCAGTCAGTCCTCAACCTGGAGGTCTCCGGGTGGGCCAGCTTCCTCCTTCATCATCACTAGTCACTAGACTCATTTCCTGAATAGTCTCACTCCCAGTTATCCTCTCCCCAGTTCTGTACCTCTACAAGCTTGTAGAACTTGAACTTGCTTGTTTCTCATTCACTATTCCTCCCATGTGCAGTGACTCTCTGGCCTATGTGTCTGTGCTCCATGAGGGGGGGAACAACATCTCTTCTATTCACCAATCTATATATGTGAAACCTGCAGCGAGGCTTGTCACCTTGTAAGCTTTCAATTTTCATTTGTCAGATTAATGTTTTTCAAGTATTAAAGATATATGAAACTGTCACATCATATCTATTAGCAAATCAGATTTTAGAAGCTTCCTGGGGGCAATTATTATGCAAAGAGTAGGGAATATATACTTCCCCAAATACTGTTTAAGCAATAAAATAATTATATGTAGTTACATGTGATCATATTTCAAATATATATCAACATACAATTTATACAATAAATTTTTAATATTTGTCTTGCTTAAAACAGCAAAACTAATAAATTTCTATTTGATATTCAAGATCTAGGTTTTCTTTGACAAAGAACATATTTCTTAAATGATGAAACAGAACAAAAGAAAAAATTCTGATGAAATCTCTTATCTTTTCTTCCATTCTCCCACCACAATTAAGGTGGCAATATGACCCCAAATACAGTTTTCTTACAGACCATAGAGGTATGTGTATTATCTCAGATCCATGAATATTAAAAGAATCAATATATAAACACAGAAATTAACTATTAGAAGAGCCCAGGTATCTTTCTAGACTAGAAAAAAATGTAGACCCTATCTTAAAATTCACCAAATGCAAAGCAAACCCTCCCTTGTCACCCAATGTGATACAAATTATCCACTGCCTGTTTATAATAATCTACTTGTTATGCATTTCAAGAATGCATGCAGTAACTTCTCATCAGTGTTTGTACTAAAATAATCCTACTCAGGAGAGAATGGATTCATTGTAATTTAACTATATGGAAAATTTATAGCTCTTTGTGGTAAAAACTGTGGTTCAGGGGATAAACTATCTGACGAAATATAGCAAGAAGCAAACCATGTAAGTAGTGATAGTAGCACACTGATATCAACAGTGACTAGACTAGTTGACTTTTTCTCAACACAAAAGAGTCCCAGATAAGGTTCCCAGTAAGGCTTTGAAAAGGAAAATTCATTATTCTTAATAGTGATCATGACGCTTTGAAATTTCATTTTCTCATAGTCTACATCAAGAAGTTTCTCCTATTACATGTATACAATTTTTATTCCCTTAGGCTATGCACACCGCCATTTCTCAGATGTTTGCATTTAAGCCTGATAGTAATAAGTTATCTCTAATTTCTTATTGCCACAATAGGCTGTTGTCCTTTTTCATGTTTAATGTCACCCTTAAAAATTAAAAACCTGCATGAAAACTTTTGGCCAAGGATTGGGAAAGGTATGGGCACACACATCCAAATGGAAACCCAGGCTTTTCAGTGCTTCTCTTCTCTGTCTTTGGAACAAGAGGACATTGAAAACAAATACAGCTGGGCCCTGAGAATATATTGTGCTGGTCAAACAGATGCCTATTAACGTAAATACGTTCTGTTTCCTGCCTAGCCCACCTGGTTAGGAAAAGCAAGCAATCCCCAGTCTCCCTAGGAACACTTCACATGCTCCTAAAACAAGCACCCTTTGTAACTGGGCATGAAGAGGAGAGAGAGTGAGGGAAAGAGGGAGAGAGGGAGACAGAGAGAGAGAGAGAGAGAGAGAGAGAGAGAGAGAGATCTCCAGGGTGAAGACCCTGACATCTTAACGGCAATGGGAGAAGGTCATGATGGGCACTAGTTCTTTCTCAAAATACAATAATAAAAATACCACTCACAGTAAAGTCTCTAGTCACCTTTATGCAGTAACAGTTATGCTTTATGTAATTTGTTAGTTTACAATTAATGCAGACACATTAAGCTCTCTCATGCAGATGTTTCTGCAGGGTATCCCTGTCCCCATTCCAAGATTTGACTACAGGACTCCAGAGGGCTCAGTGCTGCCTGCTAACAAGCTTTCTGGTAAGTCTAGATGGAACTACACACGCCCCTGGTGCTCACTTCCCTTACATCAGTCCCAGCTAAGGGGCCCTTGAGCCAAGAGCTGTGAACCAAGGGCTTTTCCAGAAATCAGGAAGGCCAGGTGAGGCTGGCAAACAGCCAATTCCTGACACCTCCTGTCTGGCTGGGGATAGCACAGGGGACCTAAGGAAGTGAGGGAAAGAAGATCCCTCACCCAGCATTCTGGAGCTGGATACTGCTCCGGTGAGGCCCTGGGTCTGGCCAAGTACAAGCGGATTTTCTGGAGCCCAGTGCACAGGAGACTAGGAAAGCAAGAGCGAGCCAGGCTGTCAGAAGCTCTGGGCGGGCTGAGTTCCCAGTGGCTACAGGTTGCCTGAGAGCAGACTCCCAGCTATCAGTGAAAGGCGCTCAGGGCGCTCCAGAGGGACAACAGAGGGTTGGGGAAGGACCGACAGAAACAGAAGGGAGGGAAGGAACACCGGGAGCCGGACCTGGCTCCATCCAGGCCATGAGATGCAAGCCATCCTATCCCAGGCGCACCACCCCACAGTGACCCACACAGACCTTGGCGCCGCAACCTACGCTTCTTGAGGCCGAAGATGCGCACTTTGGAGAAGATATCCACCAGGTTGCCATTGCAAAGCCCACGGTTCTTGCTAGGGCTGCTCCGCCTCCTGCTGGCAGAGGGCCGGTCCCAGTGTTGCTCCCGCGCCTGCCGCTTCTGGCGGATCAAGCCGCTGGCGATGGCAGCGGCCATGGTGGCCCAGGGAATGGGTCGAGGGGAGGGAGAGACAGAAGCAAGGGGAGCCGGGGGCACCGGAGAGGAAAAGGGCGGTGCAGACCTCTGCTCGCCCAGAGGGAATCGAAGGGAGGGGCAGTTTGGCAGGGCTGGGGACTGGGCTGAGGGTGCTCAGTCCCGACTAGGACCCATCGCCCAGTCCTCCAGGCGCGGGACCAGGCGCGCAGATGCGCCCGGGGCGCAGCTGGACAAGCCCAGGGAGTCCCAGATCGTGGCTCCTTCCAAGTCCAGAGTGCAGTCGCTGTCGGTCACCAGAGCCCTCTTCGGGGTCGCCACCGCCACCAGCTCTGCCTTCTTGTCCTACCCACCTCCCAGGTGGGAGCTTAGCAGATCAGTTCCTTCCTGGACACGGGATGGAGGGCAGATCACCGCAGTGTCTCAACGTATTTGCGGGTGTAGGGCGAGATGGGCAGGTCTCAGCGCCTGGCTCGAGCTGCCCTCAGGCAGGTGCCGCCGCCGCCGCCGCCGCCGCCAGCTCTCGGCTTCTGCCGGTGATTGTCAAGTGCTTCGGAAATCAGCATCTGGAGAGAGCAATCTTCTCCCCTGAGCTCTCTAATCAAAGCGCTTGGTTCCCACCCCACTACACCCCCACCACCTAAGTGGTCTCCCTCTGGTGTATATCTTCAGAAAGAAAAAAAAAATGCATATACACTACTGACAAAAAATAACAATAAGAGAAAGGTAAAATGAATTGCACCGGGTGGGATGACAAGAGGCTGAGCCGAAGCAATTGGGATTGAAGGAATATTGATGTTCTTTTGCTCAGATGAAACTCGCCGGTTTCCGAGTCTGCCACGGGTTAGCTAGGGCTTCTCCAGTTTAACGTGGCCTCGGAGTCCACAGAAACTCTCAGCAGCAGTTGGAGGGCGAGGTGGTTTCCGCTTTCTGGCTAATCCCTCCAGCACTTAAGCATCCCCACCAAGTGGAGGAGGCGGGAGAGTGCGCCCCAGAGAGGGAGGCGCTCCACTTCTCACCTAGTCACCCAAACTTGTTGGACTCTCCTGCTGCCTGGAAGGATTGACTTGTCGTTGCCAACCACAACACTGAACAAAAAGAGGGACTAGAGGGGAGGAGAGAAGATGTAGTAGAGAAAACACTTCTGGATCTGCTTCCCAACTCACAGAAGAGGCGACTACAGTCTCTGCAGGGTCCCACACAGGAGATGAATTAAGATAACATTCCCGGAGAACATTGAAGAAGTCCCAGCAGGAACATTGGAGTTTGGTAAAGAAAGATGCCACCACATACTCAGAGATAGCAAAAAAGCAGTCAAGCTAAGGACATTCCACCTTGACCTGACTTGCTTTCGTTTGGTTTGCCTGGTAGAGAAGCTCTGTCAGGGAGCAAAGCCACTTGAACTGTGTCTGAATTTCAAATATAATACCTGCTACATTCTCCCATCAGCTTCCTGTCTGTTATCTGACAGTGTTCTGTGTTAGATGGATAAAAAATATGAAGGTCCAAGAGAAAGGGAGGGCACCTGGATAAAGGAAGGTTGTTGGGGAGAGGGGGACTCTTCATGCTTGGGTGAATACAGATCCTGGTTGTGGTTTCTAGGATACATTCCGGTGATAGATCCAAGTGCTAGATCTCTCTCTCTCTCTCTCTCTCTCTCTCTCTCTCTCTCTCTCTCTTCCCCTCTCCCTCTCCCTCCTTTCCTCTCCTCTCATTCCCTCCCTCCCTCTCTCCCTGTTTTTTCTCTCATCCCAGGAAGGTAAAGAGAAAGGAATGGGAAAGCTAGATTTCTTGCCATCCAGTGTGGTCACAGAGGACGAATCCTTCAGTCATTGACAGGTTTATACAGATCTTCTCTAGTGACTATTTTAGAGCTGGAAAGAAAATATTCAGAATATGGACAGCCTCAGGAACAGTTCTGAAGTCAAATGCACCTTCTCTTTGTCTCAGCAATAGGCAGAAAATACCACAAAGACTCAGCACCAGGCCAATGAGAGAAGTGCAGCACAGAGTGGGTCCCGGCTAGGCTGGAAGTCTGTTATACCAGTGTGGGTCCCAAGAAGGCTCAAAGCTTGTTATACAGCTTGTCCTACCTCCTCTCCACTTAAGGGAGCCCTCAGCTGCTGTTTCTTATATTCACAACATTTTACTAAGATGTGGGAAGGAGCATTTTATCTAATGGCAGTGTGTAGATTTGTATCCAATACCTTAAGATGATGTATATCATGTTTATTATTAAAAGCTATGGCCTTTAAGCTTATTTTCTTCACTTTGCTGTTACATCTACAAATATTACAGTTACTAAGAGGAATGTGCTACAGGTGTTGTGTCAAAACCTTACATTGCCTAGTCACCCATGAGTTAGTAAAAGTGAGGGTGAGACACAGTGTGTATTTGTATCACCATGTCACCACGAATAAAGAGGTGATCAACAGAAAGATGAGAAAACCTGATAAAATGCCAATAGAACCATATCAATTCTTTTACTAAATCACTGGAAAAAAAATCCCAGTGAACACCAAGAATCATCACTGGAAGGAAGCCGTTTAGAAATTTCAGTTCTCTTTGGAATTTCTGAGTGACTATCATTAAAGCAAACAGGTTTATCTGAAGCTTTTTGTAGTGACATCTTTTTTTTTCAGAGAAGCAAGGTGTGCAGTATCTACTACAACTCCACCAACCAACATACGGTAAATGTTTGTGAAAGTTTCTCAGCTTTTTGATGTTCGTGCTCATTATATTGACTTGAAAAGAGGTGGGGGGATTGAGGTTTTTGCTAATTCAGCTGCGCTAATTGTTTTCTTTCTTGGACTGCAGTTGTTTCCTCCAAATCTGTGATCGGTGCCTTCCCCAGGGAAGTCAGATTTGGGCTTCCTGGGATACCCTGTCCCGCCCCCCTTTCCTTGATCCTCAAGCTCCAGTTAGGTGAGGGTTCAGCACCGCGGACAGAGATCCTGCCTGGCAACAGCTCTGCAGTTGAGACCAGCGGCATCACAGTGAGACTCGCTGTCATTAAAGGTCTCTGATACTCTCCTCACTTAAAAAACAGTTTTCCTCTTTTTTAAAAGATGGAAAGGAAATTAATCCTCACAGCTTCCACTGACAGCAATAACACATCTCCGGGCCAAAGCTTTTCAGCTTTTCGATACAGAGTAACACTCTGCTTGCTTGCTTTCTGGATTCTGACCCCTGGCGCAGCGCCCGGAGCAGACTTCAGATTCTCAGGGCGTCTTTTCAGACTGTGAAATTTCACAAATCTCAGGCGGTCCTTTCTATTCCTTGTGGCTTCCTATTTTAAGGGAACTTGGAGTAGGGGGTGTGAATTGGGCTAATCAAGGTCTTTTAGCTTAATCCCAGCGCTTTCCTCTTTTCCTCTCCCAAAGGCTTCTTGGCTGTTTACAATGGAGATAAGTGAAAGAAGACGCAAGAGAGCCATCTGCTGTCTTAAACTGTGATAAAAGGCAGCACAGAGCTGGAGAGAAACGTGGTTCAGGGTGGCTGCACACAAACCCAAAGTCAGGGCAATACAGAAAAGACGTCCTCACTCCTCAGAATCTCCTCAACGTTGTTAATTTCATCTCTGACTCTGTTATGGCTAAGAGGATGAAAAGGAAGACAGAGATAAAGAAAGGACTCTGGAAGCGGGTCTCATGACCAGGTTGTCAGGAGTATGAACTCTAATGTTGGGTGTTCCTGGTTCTTTTCCTGAGTCTACAACATCTCTCTACCTGGGCCATTTCTTACTGTGCCTTCCTCACACTCCTCCTTGTAATATAAAGCACTGGCTGGAATCACAACTGGAGTATTGACTATGACTCCTTGAGGGATTCGTTTATACTCTCTAGGCCTCAGTTTTGTTTTCAAAGTTGTCATGATGAATAAGGGTGTTGAGAATTCAATGGTGGTTATCTGCACGTTGAACACTTAAAGTAGTGCCTGTCTCACAACTGAGATTCAAGATTTGTGGCTACTGATGATCTCTTAACTTGTCATCACTTGTTTACTTCAATGATCAAGCCCTACAGTTTTAGCACTGTGGTAGGTGAGCCAACCAATTGTTAAATGATAAAAAGAAAGACTCAGGCTCTGTCCTCATGAACATTGCAGTCTGGCTTAGGTTTCAGCATAGATAACATTCTGAAGAATCTTTTCATTGCTTACTTTGTTATGATCTCCAACTAATGCAGCAACGAGTGCCCTTCTAATCACTTCCCCAATGCCTATATTTACATGCAATGAGTGTTCAGTGAAAAGCAAGCTAGATTGCTAGCTCTACAAAGATGTATAATTGCTATCTCACATTAATAAGGCCAAGCCTGAGTTACTGTTGCACCTTCTTAAACCTGCTCTTCATGTATTCTTTCCAATCCCTGGAAAGGCAGCTCTATTCTTGTTCTTCTGATCAGACACTCTGGCATCATACGAGGTTCTTTATTTCCTTAAACCCCATATATATCCTATATGCTACTACATGATCTGCTCAATTGATTTTCAAAATACATGCACACTATGACCACACACCATTTCCACTGCTACTCACACATCATCCCATCATTTGAGCTACTGAAATAGCAACCTGGGGATCAACCTTGTTCTTCTTTACATACCTCAACATTGTAGCCACGGTATTAGAGGTAAAAATTAGATATAGTAAAACCTTGCTCAAAACTCAAGAGCCCCATGTCCTGTATGGCATTGGAGCCACCTTTTTTTGTTTTTTGTTTGTTTGTTTGTTTGTTTTTTGTTTGTTTTTTTTTCTTCTGTTTTTGTTTTTATATAAAGTCTCCCTGTAGCTTCAGCTGTCCTGAAACTGGACACTATGTAGAGCAGGCTGGCTTTGATCTCCAGTGCTGAGATTAAAGGTGTGGGGTGCCAGTCTTGACCTTTTAAAACCTAAGCCTGAAAGAGCACAGTTTCTGTCTCTCTAGTTACTACCACATGCCCAGTGCTTAAGTGTTTCCAGGCAGAGTAGGTGATTAACAATTAATTTTTTTATTCAAATAAAGACATTGGGCATATGCATAAAAAGACAGCTGAAACAAATGAGAGGAACAGAAAATTCTGTAAGCCTGGACTGGCAAGGATGGATGCCCCACAGGTAAGGCATCATGACATCTGCAGTTTCATTGAATTATGCACAACTTCAGCCCCATATTTGGGATCTACAGAGTATTTTGCCTTTTCTTGATTGCTTGGGTTCAACCGGACTGTACATGCAGTTTGAGTTCTGAGTGTCAGCTGGACTCTCTGGAGACCCTGAGGCTGATCCTCCTTGAATTGGAGAGGACTTTGCCCTGATTCTGGTGATTCAGCCACCGTTCCTCCACAGTGCACTCTCCTGCCTTCAGGGACATATATGTCCCCTTGTGCATTTGCAACTTCCAACCCATCACAGAATTTTAAACCAGATGAATATACTTTTTAGAGTAATTTATCAATTTTCAACTATTTTATTAAAATTGAAGGTGTAGTTCAAGATCACATTCTTCCCTGTGACAGTATTAATGCCCTTTATTTTATATTGAAGCTTAAAATGTAGAAGAATGTCAAAAAAGAATTAAGTGGCCACATTAATAATGTAACAGTCTTGTTGACTAAAGTTTCTGGATGCACTTGCTTCTAGTAGGCAACAGATTTCCATTTATTAAAAAACCTGGAAGAAATTTTATTGTTGCTTAATATTTTGATTCAATAAAGAAAGAACTGAAAACTACTGGTACCAAAAACTTGTGAACATTTTTTCCTATAGAAGCAATACCAGATTGATACTAACAGATGGCTCAGTTTTACAAATTTTTAGTTTATCTTAAAAATCTGGCTAATAACCTTTAAAAACCATTCTCAGCCAGGCGTGGTGGTGCACACCTTTAATCCCAGCACTCGGGAGGCAGAGGCAGGCTGATCTCTGTGAGTTTGAGGCCAGCCTGGTCTCCACAGTGAATCCAGGCCAGCTAGGGCTACAGGGAGACCCTGTCTCAAAAAGACCAAAAAAAAAAAAAAAATCTCAGTGGTTCCCAGGCTTTTAAATTAAAACGGATTAAAAATGTGTATAATATCCATTCCGCAGATGTCAGTGTTGATGTAAGTAACAACTGTAAACTAAGTTAGCCTTTCCCTAAATCAACAGTGGCAGATACTGGTGTTACCAATTTTAAATGCTAGATCAGTGAATTTTAAAAGCCATTGGGTGTCTCGACAGGAAAATATTAAATTTTATAAAGAATTTAAAAATGTCTATACAAACTGGATGTAAGGACCCCAGGTGCCTAGGTGATATAATCTTATCCACAGCCAATGTTACAGCTAATTCATATTCAGTGACTACTAGAATGGGGCCACCATCTTAGGAACTAAGTGTTCTAAGTTTAGATTGTCTCCTTTGCATTTAGTATACTTTGGTGAAATAGGTACAAACACCTGAACGCACACACAGGTGTGCACTGAACTAATCAACTGAGTTTCTGATTCTGTCAAAATAATCATGAAACACTAGTGACTTCCAAAGAAATGTGATCTGCACACTTTCAGTGTGTTTCCACTGCCACCTTAAGATTGCAGGCATTATTTTACCTAGAATATACAAGGAACTCAAAGAGTGCAGCAAAAAATTCCAAATACTTTGACTGAAAGTGAATGAATTATGTGAATAGACATTTCTCAAAATGAGATATACAAATTACCAACAAGCACATGAAAAAATGTCCAACATCAAAAATCACTAGAGAAATGTAAATGCAAACCACAATGACATGTCATCTCAGCCTAGCCAGAAAGAAATTGCAAATTCTGGCAAGAGTATTGAAAAAAGGAAATGCTCCATAAACTGAACATTAGTACAGTCATCATAAAAACCATCAGGGAAGTTCTTAACAGTAGAATTACCATATCATCCAGCTACCCAACTCTGGGTTTATAACCAAAGGAAATGAAATAAACACATCAAAGTTCCATCTGTACTTTCATGTTTATTGAGTACTATACATAATAGCTAAAGTTTAGAAAATGTGTGCTAAGAAGTGTAAATGCATACTTTTATCAGCAGATGAATAGATAATTAACACATTCTTAGACACACCAATATCACGGACTATTAATCTGCCATTGAAAATGATGAAATCCAGTTATTTGTGGCAAAATGGATGGGACAGGAAGACATTGTTATCTGAAAAATAAAGGCCCAAAGAGTAAAACAATGTGTTTTTTTTTTTTTTCCTCAGTCATCTGTGAAAGTTAAATCCTAGACCTCGGCCGGGTGTGACACACGCCTTTAATCCCAGCACTCGGGAGGCAGAATCAGGAGAATCTCTAAGTTTGAGGCCAGCCTGGTCTCCATAGCGAACCCAGGCCAGCTAGGGCTACAGGGAGACCCTGTCTCAAAAAGACCAAGAAAAAAAAAAAAACAAAAACAAAACCTAGACTTCAAAGAAGCAGGTGGCATAGTAATTACTAGAACTAAGAAAGGTAAAGAAGAGGCAAACAAAGAGACATTGGATAACAGATAGCAGTGCCTTAGAGTACAGTAGGGTGAGTAGTTTACAACCATCTATTATGTACTTTACGAAGAAGAGAAAGGAGTTCAAAGGCTCCAGATGTACAGAAATCACAAATGCAAAAGGAGGCAGGAATACACTAATCCCCATTTAACAGAAGAGAGAGTTAAGTGAAATTAGATGACTGTCAAATTTCTCTTTCACAGTCTTTGCCATCCAGATACCAATTATTTGAAATCTAATCATCTGTCACAGAATCACCTACAGAATAAGGACTCACATCTAGAAGCCCCAGGAGTCCTCACATGTTTGTGGATGGCTTGAAAATTGTCTGTGATTCTCTCTGAAATTTATAGAAAGACATTTTCATGTGTACTTTTATAACATCAAGTTCACAGTTTCCATTCAATTATTAAAGGGACTTGTGTCCAAAATAAGATTAGGGACCCGTGTCTCTAAAAGAAGAAGAATGAACGAACATGCAGCATCTTAATGCTGTGTTTCCTGACTTTGAAAGGAATACATATTCACTGAGAGAACATTTATAATACAATAAATGATCAATGCAAACTCCTATAATCCCAACAATACATTTTTTGCTTTAACTTCTTTAGATGTTTTAAGAATAATATCACAAGAAATTCTTATGTATTGTTTCTGACACAATTTAGCACCTAAGAAGTTACAAATGAGGTAAAAGCCAGTGTGTGAAAGATCACACCCTTTAATGGTATGATCTGCAAGTCCACTGGGGATTAACAGTCTACATTCCTCCCAAAACTTTCTGTGACACAGATTCTTCTCTCTAAGTCATGGTCTTCCAATTCTAATTTATGGAACTGATCCTTGCTTTAGCAAACAGGACTTCAGAAAATCTTGCTAAATACCAAAAACCTCAGGGTTTTGGCAAAGTTGTATTAATCTGCCTTGATCTCATAAGCTATTTCTGAAAGACATATGTGAAAGTATTTTCCAAAGTGCATGCACTTAAGAAGTATTTTAATTATAAACCAATGCCTTATTCCTGAATCCCTCTGCCTTGTACGAAGCCCTGGAAAAAAAGATTTTTCCATTCCCATACCTTCAAAAAATATTTTGTCTGTGTATATGTGTGTCTGTGGAGTATGTGCACATGAGTACAGTTGCCTGCAGAGGCCAGAAGAGGGCGATGGATACCCTGCAGTTGGAATTAGAGACAGTCATGAGCCAACTGACATGGGTAATGGGAACCAAACTCAGGTCCTCTGTAAGAGCAATAAGCACGCTTGTTGCTGAGTCAGTTCCCCAGATCCCACCTTCAGGGATTTTTAGTAATCTACAGGCTAAGCATCTCCCTATATCTGTAAGCATCAGTCAAAGCTTAACTGCTTAAATACAAGGACAGTTTTTTGTTTTGTTTTGTTTTTACAGTCCTGGAGGTCAGAAGTTCTAGTTCCACCTCATTGGGTTAGGCCCAGATGTTGGCAATGGCTCTACTCTCATTTTTCCGGGGCTCATAGACCATTCTTTGCATCAACCCAACTTCTTGGTTTCATTTTTGCATCGCCCACTACTTACTGTGATCCTCCCATTTCTCTCAATATAAGGACATCAGTGGATTCATTTGGCTCACCTGGGTAACCCAGAGTCCCTATCTCAAGAGACCTCTAACACAATCACATTTATGGAGTTCCTTTTACTAAAGAAGTTATCATGTTCACAGGTTGAGGGGCTGTTATTTAGCCTATCATAGCTGCTCCCTGCCTGAAAAAATATGGCAATAGACCTCTGCCTAACACCTTAGAGTCACCCACCCAAACCTACTGCCATGGGCAGCTCCAGAGGGCCTGTTTTTCAAAATGAAAGTCCTGTTTCCTAACTGTATAACTTTCTGTTTAAAGAACACTTATTCATTTAATTGAATCTCTGACTATTGCCCATCCCCGTCTTTCTGAGTGCTTTGCTCCTTGCTCAGAATGGCTCGCTATCATTTGCTGGGACCTATTTCATACCCCCTGCTTGCCTGAATACCTTGCAGTTTTAATGATTGCATAGCTCATAAGAAAGGGAGACTGGGCACAGCAGTTCTCTGCAATCGTGGAAACAGAACCACTGAACTCCCCTGTGGATAGTGAAAATGCGTTTTCTGAGACCCACATAAATCCATGAAGAATTTAATTTCTTGAGTTTATAACATGGCTTTCATGAGATTTAGGGCCATAGGACAGAGCTAAATAAAACTAAGGCTAGACATGTGATGCTCTCCAAAATGAGATTTGGAGCCTAAGGCTATCATCAAACAAACAAAAAAAAAATCGATTTTTAGTCTTTTCTCCCTTTTCCATTTTCATTTCTTTTTAAAGTGGCTTTAGGGATGGTAATGGATAATTAGTCTTCCTTCTTAGAAATTTAGACTAGGTCTTAGGTAAGAATTTGCCTTAACTATGTAGTTAGACACTGAAAACAAAAGAAAGGTATCATTTAAGTGATGGTTCATAAAAGAATGAAACACATTTCCTACACTCTGTGTGTGTGTGTGTGTGTGTGTGTTTGTGCTAGGTTTGTATGTGTTTGTATGTGTCTGTGTCTCTATGTGTGGTGTGTGTGGTTTTTAATGTGTTTGTGTGTGTTTAAATTGTGTTTGTGGGTGTATGTGTTTGTGTGTGTGTGTCTGTGTGAGGTGTGTGTATCTCTGTAGTGTGTGTGTGTGTCTGTGTGGTGTGTGTATCTCTGTGATGTGTGTGTCTGTGTGTGGTGTGTGTATCTCTGTGATGCGTGTGTCTGTGTTAGATTTGTGTGTATGTGTTTGTATGTGTCTGTGTCTCTGTATGTATCTCTGTCTGTGGTGTGTGGTGTGTGTGGTTTTTATGTGTTTGTGTGTGTTTGTATTGTGTTTGTGTGTGTATGTGTTTGTGTGTGTGTGTGTGTGTGTGTGCGTGTGTATGGTATATCTCTGTGGTGTGTGTGTGCGTGAAGGGGAGGATAAACTGCAGGAAAATCACAGTTTCAGGCAGAGAATACCACAGGAGGTTCTAAATAAAATTTAGGGCTCCAAGAGAAGCCCTGTTTGCAACATTCCTCTTTCTCAGCCTACATCCCGCTATCCCTTATATGTTGTTATTCTTTGCTTCTTCTTCCAAGTCCCACAGGTTCCTAAACCTGGCTCTATAGACAGAGCAGTCAGAGCTTCAAAGAAGTCTTTAGCTGTGAGTTAGGTGTAAATGTCATTTTATTTTACTGATTTTCTTTCATATATATTTCATGCATAAATAATATTTGAAATCACAAAATATATCTGTCAATGAATCTTTCCTACCCAGCAGGGATAAACTGCCCAAACAATTATTCCTCCAGAGGCCTCACGAATGCAGTCAGCTGTGCTGAGACAGCTCGGCCAGGCTCAGCGTGTGCTCACTTCCCCATAAAATGGGCTTAGTGATCCTCTCAAGAGGTTTAGTTCTGGCCAGACAAGTGGCAGACTAATTTATGTCAGGGATTTTTTACTACAAGCTGGAAAATGCAGCACTGCATACTTTTATACCCCAAAGTTTAGATTTTAGCCCTTGCACTTGGCTCTGAGATTCAGGACAGACACTGCGAATCAGGGGTCCTGATTTCCCAGCCCTTCTTCAGATCCATTTCTCCTGAGCATCTAGTACCTCTTAAAGCATTTCAAAAGGTTATTCTTATTCTTCCTCACTACACTCATGCCCACCAATGTCCAGACCTTTTGTCTTTGAGGACCATCTTTCTGGGTCCCAACTGCTTCCAGCCCTGTCCCCCTGCTCAGAGCTACTGACTGTAGTGGGTCTGCCTCTCCAGGGCCTGGCACACCTAGGTGATAGTTCAGCATTTGTCACTATGAGAAAGAGAACAAGAAACATAGGTAAAATGCTGAACTAAATATCCCTGGGTGACCCCACCCACAGGTGAAACCTACAGGCTTTTACACCCATTTCCTCTTCTAGTCTCAGATAACACAACATATTTTTGAAAGATTTACAAAATTATAGATTTTTTTAATGAATGGAGCTTTGATAACTGGTTCTCTCTAAAATAAGCTGCTAGTGCTATCTGATTGCTAGAAGAAGTCCAAGAGCTAGAGGCTTGTGGAGATTTTCAGACAGTGAGGAAGGTTGCATTCAGTCTAAGAGGAAGTTTAAGCATCTCTGCCCCCATAGATTTCCTAATATGGGAATAAAAGAGAGCGATACATGCAAAAGACAGGGGAATAAGTTTCCCAAGATGGAGTTTCTGTTGATAATAGTGAGAACAAACATAAAAGTCACATCGCATCATTTAATTACAAACATAATAATCAAGGGGCTTCACTTTATTCAAATTATTGAATGCTAATAAAATCTGCAAACAATGTAATAGCTAAAATACTCTGATTGTACGTTCCTCTGTGTCTGTCTGTGTGTGTGTGTGTGTGTTTTCTGCTTTCGATAAATAGGAAATCATCACGCATCTTAATCCCATTTTAGTTTTCAATGTTAATTATTTAAGGTTCTGAATTGAAATTTTAATCTGTGTTACGTTATAGTATCATTCCCATTTTAAAAGGTTAGGACAAGCAGTAACCTTTGGGATTATCTGGTCCAATAGCCTCCACAAACTTGTGTTTGCAGGTTAATTAATTTGCTAAGGTCACACAGCTGACTGGAAGCAACCCCAAGTCTGAATTCCGTTCTGCTGATGGCCTGTGGGTACACAAGCCTCCCTGTCACACCCCTGTACTCTTCCGGAGACACTTGGCTGCACTCAAGAAGAGTGGCAATTATACTGTGTCTAGAGCCCTTCCAGAACACAGTTATCCTGTGTTCCTTCTTGTGAAACATTACTTTTCCCATGCAAACATCCATACGCATCCATGCTATTAAATATAACGAAGAAGCTGTCAATTACCGTATCTGATATTTGCAAAGTAGCCCTTTCTCAATCCACCTAGTCATGAAAAGATAATTTTCATAAAGGCAGGCATCTTTTTCATATGATCAGCCTTCATTTTATTCACCAATTTATTGATTTGCACAAGCGATGCCCTGAGCACAACCTCCCCACCCAGATCCAGCATTTAAAATGTATCAAGCAGAGTGAGAAGATGACCACATAGGAATGTGTGCTTAAGTATCAGAGATGTGGTGTATATAGAATGACACTTTTACCTGCAATGGAAATAATACCATTTGGAGCTAAGATTTAAAAGATGACAGGAAGTATCCAAGTAGACAAGAGTGCATGGGAACCCTAAGTAGAAATGTCAAATGAGGGCTATCCCAAGTTAGGACACAGCTTTATAAAAGGAAACTAAACATACAATAATTCACGAAGCACTAATGTTTCCAACTAGCTTAGCAATAAGATCTGCTTACATGATTGCCTGTTTTCATACCAACCCACGGTTCTCAAACTGATCTCTATATTTTCCATTAATATTTGAAATACATTCATTGCACTTGAAATACACACAAGATCTAATGCATGTGTTTATACATGAGTATTATATGCAATTGCATATTTAAACATAAAAGGGGTTAAAGAGACGTATAAAACTGTCTATCACTGGGTGGTGAACTACAACTCTCTATTTTTTTATTCTTTGCACATTTCCCCTGATTTTTGCAAGGGAATATGCTGCCTATATAATCATAAATATTGACCTTCTAAAACAAAGATGCTGATTTAGAGGTGGTATCAGGAGGGTGGCTACTTCATAAAGAGGGCTTGATAAGCTATGGCTATCCATACACTGACTCTAAATTCTAAATTAGTAGAATAGTATTACCCTCTTAATGTGAGACAATATTCTATTTATAAGATATAAGATTTGCATTAGAAATTCTCAAACATCAAAATCTTTCCTCTGCCCCTTCTCATTTCAGAGATATAAAATATTCCTGTCTCACTACAATAGCTCTTTCAAATAAACCAAATAAACCAAAGGGAAAAGAAGATGAGACACCTTTAATCCTTGAAAAATCGAAGTTGCAATTTTTTGAGAGAACCTTCATTCTAACATTTGGTGGATATGAGTAATATAATTCATGGGCTGGGAGTATTTACAAGGTCTCGTGTCAGAAAGAGTAAAATTAATTTCCTGTGATGAAAAGTGCTCTCTGTACAGTCATACCTTAGCTCCTAGGTAAACACACTCCTTTTTATTTCTGTCACACTTATGTCTCCACACTCCACTACAAATGCTTTATTGATAAACACAGAAATAAACCTTTGTCATCAGGATACTCAGCTTTCGTGATATTCATTGTGTACTTAGAAAGACATTTGGGGATTTTCTTTTTATCTTAAACGGATAGAGCCACTTACTGAGTGTTCCCACCTCCTTCCCTGGCTAGTTGATATCAACAGTTCCTCTTTCTTCATAAAAACAAAGTATTTTACATTGCAGTCGCTTTTACATTCAGTGTACATTAAAATACACGTACAGAGAATTAAATCAATATTGCTAAATCCTGTAGATCTTTCAAGGGCAATAATAATAACTCCCAAACACAGGCCAAGACAGTAGTTTTTAAATTCACATAATCTAGGCATGCTTTGCTCTAGCAACACTGTAAAGATTTATCACCTTTCCACTTGAACACTCCAGTGATTAAGCACCAGACAGTTCATTCCTATCATTTTCAGAAGATTTGAGCTTTATAATTTTCTTTGCAGAATTGAGCCTAAGTTTTTATTTCCCAGGATGTAAAATCAATCTTTTATCTTACGATGCCCCTTAAAACAAAATATTTTCCCTCTTCCACATGAAAGTTTTTAAATATTTTTTGACAAACCATATGCTCTATTTATTTCTGCCCCTCAAGTTTCTGAACATTTCCCTGACTGATATTGATCCATCCCTGAGAGCTGTCAAGGACATATGAAATCTGCACATGTTCTCCCTAGTTCCTGGGATCCAAACAAGCCATTTCAGCCTTGCTTCCTGAGTTTTTCTTATCTGTGACTCCCCAGGTCTTTACACCCACCCCCACACTGCTGCAGCTCTGTCTGCCCCACTTATTTTGTCTCTAGGCTGTTCCACTAGCAACCCAGTTAGTAGTTCACATTCTGTTTCTTTGGCACTCCGGAATCCATGCTTCCACGTTCTCTGAAGCCACAAACACTAAGAGATCAAAAAGAGGTTTCACTTATGAACATCTTAAGCCCTCGGGCGAGCCTGCTGCCTTCTCTCCTCTTGGACTCTGTCTGAAAGACTGTGGTACCTTGTTTTCTGCCCTGATGATTGCAATTTCCCCTCAGAGCATAGAATCATGCTTGGTCTACAGAAGCAATGTGATAAAGAGATGCTGGATGACTTTGGAAGGTTGGAGTCCCCTGGGTCAGTTGAGCAGGGAACTGATGGCCATGTGAAAGCATCGCAGCAGGCATGCCTGCCTCAGTGACAAGTGGGACAATAATTCCAGCAGTCTGTACCCTTCACTGTGCCAAGCACTAGCAGCACGGCTGAGCAATTTGAACCTGCTGCAGGCAATACACTCATATACATAGAAATAAAAATAATAAACAAAGTATTTTTAAAATAACATATTTCTGGGGCTAGAGAGATGGCTCAGCAGGTAAGAACACTGGTTGTTCTTGTAGAAGACCCGGGTTCAAATCCCAGCACCCATATGGCAGCTAACAACTCTCCATAACTCCAGTCCCAGGGGATCCAACAGCCTCTTCTGACCTCCGCGGGCATTGCACAACACGGATGCACTTACCTACATGCAGGCAATACACGCACATAAAATAAAAATATATAAAAAATTTTAAAAAGAACATATTTATTTCATATATTAACTTGTAATCTTGTTACAATTACACACCCCACCCCAACATACAGAAAATAAAACATTTTGGTCTTTACATTGGGCCTACTGGAAAAGAGTGCTAGAGCACCCCCCCTTTTTTTTTATTATATGTATGAGCATTTTGCCTTCATGTAGGTAAGTATACCTATGTCATGCAGTGCCTGCAGAGGCCAGAAGAGGGTGCCAAATCTCATGGAACTGGAGTTGTTATCTGCCATGTGGGTGCTGGGAACTGAATAGAAGTACTCTGCAAGGTGCAGTCAATACCCTTAACTGCTGAGCCCTCTCTCCGGCCCCTATCCTTGAGCAGTTTTAATTGTGAAACATACGATGCTTATTGAAAAATAAATCTTTCCAGGGAATAGATTGGGTTATTTAGAGATTTGGGGGTTTTATTGAATTTTTGAGTATCTCATACACAACATCTTAATCTTCTTTATACCCCCTTCCCCATAGGCACCCTCCCATAGCCCCTCACTGAATTTCATGCATTCTGTCTTTTATATTAAGGCCTATTGAGTCAAATTAGTGTAAAGAAGATCACAAGCACCTCATAGAAAGACAGTATCATTGCAGAATACCACAAGGTCAAGCAAAAGAGACCATTTTGGGTTATACGTGATTAAGCCATAGGCAAGATAAAGAAAAAGTCAGTCCTCAGATTCTGCCCACTTTTGATATTCACTTTACAACTATGGAAAATTGATTTTTAAAAATAAAAGCCCTTATGAAGAATTCCAGGGTCAGAAAGCAAGCCTAAGATTAGTCCAAGACTTTTGTTTTAAGAACAAACTAAGATATCAAAATGCGGTTTCATACATGACCATCATAAACCCCCAGCACTGGCTTCTGCTTTCTCTCTTTTTGCACCCTGTCTGAAAGAAAACAGCACATAGGGTATGTCAGCCTTGTTTTAACATAGAGTATGCATTTAGAGAGAAGATAAAGCCCCAGTCAAATTTCTGAAGTTAGAGTTGGTGAGTGGAAGAGGAAAGCTGTGCTGATAGAGCAAAACCCGACTTTTCTCTTGGTTCTTTTGCTTCTCTTTTTTATTTAAAGATATTTTTAGTCATAAATTCCCAACCTCCATCTCTCCTCACTGATCACACTACAGAAGTGAACGAGTTATCACTAGCAACATCAGTGATGCTTCATGTAGTGTTCTAGTCTCTTAAAACTCAAGTTAATTTAACTCCTCCACACACCTTCAAATGCATTAAGATGAACCCAAATTGCTCATGCTCTCTGTTTCAGCCGGCTTTAGTTGTTAAGTTGATGCACTTGGGAAGAGGGAACTTAAATGAGGAATTTCCTCCATCAGATAGGCATGTGCTCATGTCTGTGGGGCATTTTATTGATCGTTACTTGATGTAGGAGGGCCCAGACCACTACAATAGCAGTGCCATTCCTGGGAAGGTGGGCCAGGGTGCTGAAGAAGGGTAACTAAATTTGAGCCTGCAGCAAGCCAGTAAGCAATATTCCTCCATGGTCTCTGCTTCAGCTCCTGCCTCCAGGTTCCTGCCTTGATTTCCTTTCTTAACGTTCCTAGATGATGGATTATAACCTGTAAAATGAAATAAACTCTTTCCTCCAAGGTTTTTGGTCAGTGTTTCATCTCAGCAAAGGAGAAACCAATCTTCCCTATTTGATGATTATTTGCTGTTATTTACCTATCTCGATCTACCTTTCTTTCTTTTTTTCTTTCTTTCTTCTATATGACTACCTACTGTCTATCTCTCACTATTTATTCTTTGACTTGCTATATTCTTCATAAACTTATCCATTCAAAACCAAAAATATAGCTATTAAATATCATTCTCTGTAGTATACACAATAAAAACCTAGGGCACTGCCACTGTAGCACATATCATTATCTATTGTACATGGTCCTCGATAAGAATAATAGCAAACAATTACATAACTAGCTTATATATTTACTATGCTTTCTTTCTAATTATTTCATAGCATTCTATTTATATCAAAATATATGCTTATTGTAAAGCAATCTGTCTTTTTACTCTGGCAGTGGTGCTCCATACCTTCTGTGGACTGCATCTCTTGACTACATCAAGGCCATGTGAGCAGGCAACCTATGCAATATTAACTGCTGAGCATAACCTCTATGATGTCTGCATTACCACAAAATCTCTAGTTACTAAGTGATGCACACACACGTTCAGAGCAAGAAATAAATTTTGATTTTACAATTTATTTTTTCTTATACTCACTGGCAGAGCATGAAGCTATAAACTCCCATATCTAGCTCATTTTAAGTCCTTGCTAGTTTCAAACTTATAATTAGACTCAGCAACAAGGCCAGGAATTAGACTTTGAACAAGCTAGTGATTCACAAAATAGAAGACCTTGGAATTGTAAATAAAAGTGGTCATTGTAGCATCAGAAAGCTTTTTCGAAGCTGTGGTGTTCCCCAAAATACAGCAGAAGGAAATAGCACACACATCCATCAATAAGAGAACAGAAAACAGATGGTGATACATCCATATGTATTGATACTATTTGTTATAGATGAAAAATCACTGACTTACACAATAAGTACAAACTTCAAAAACATTAATTGGGGCAGCTAATAAGCCAGACATAGAGAATCATGATTTCATTCTAAAAACGTATTCTTTATCTAAGAGTATTTGAGAGTCTGTCTCAGAGGCAAGTGCACTGACCAGAGAGAAGCAGGAAGGATGCTTTGGAGTGTTGGAAATACGATTTGCCTTGACTGTTGATCCCCTCAGGTGACACCAATCCCAAATTCAACACACATTATTCATCCAGAAAATTTTCTCTTTTCTCCACAATGTTCCTAACTACTATGACCAATGAATTTAAAGATATGTTCAGTGCATTTTAGCTTTTCCTGCTCAGGTAAGATTTTTCTAAGTTTTAACAAGAGATTTTTAAACATAGGTTGAATCTTAAAAGAAGTTATCTGTGGTCCTGTGTCAGGCCAGCAAAGCATGAAAACATTGAAAGCAATTTCATGACTTCAAACACCATATACAATCTAGCATCTATTGCCAGGCACTTGAGTAGGCTTCTGCTGTGCAGTATCTCATTTAATCTTTGAGACCACTTCATATAAGAGAAATTCTCCTTCTGTTCCCAAGATAAGGAAAATGACTGTTCTGTATGGTCATATGATGCTTAGTCAGTTGATGGCTGACCGAAACTGCTTCTTAGTGCACAAATCATGAAGGCTATAGGCATCAATGTAGTAAAGAAATGAGAAGTTCACAATAGGTATTTCAGTGATTTCATGGGAAGTGTTGAGTTTTAGGGGTTTGCTGCTGTTTGTCTCTAGTACACTAAAAGCCTCATCCCCACAGAACAGAGTAACTGTCACCACAAACTCCAGAACTTGTTAGGGTCATCAGTATCTGCACTCTAAGCTATAAGATGCGGATGATTACGCATTTCAAACTGTGGGCATTTCAAGAATATTGCAAAAGTTTGTAGAGATTATGGCATAAAATATTTTCTTTTTATGAAAATGAAAGATCCAAAAGATCCAATCTGATCCAAAGGATTCAGAATGGGGAGGGGGGTGTCTGCCATGGCAAGTCAACACCAGAAATCAATGCCCTGGGAGCTCTGTGCACCTCCGAAAGCCCCCCTGCCTTGTAGCTCCTGTTTTCCAAAGCAAATCCAGCCTTTGTATTTATTCACTGTCATCTCCCCAATACTTAGCACTGGCCTTCGATGTAAGATAGAAACAACTGTTAAAAGAAAATGAAAGATTAAGTGAATGACAGAGCAAAGAGTCAAAGAGGGACTACAAAACCCCAGTTGACCCCAGGAGATACTTGTTAATACGTATTATTTTTCTAGATAGAAAAACCAGTGAGCACACAGAAGCAAATGAGCTCTAAGGTGCCAGATTGAAGAAACAGCCTGAAACACCTGGAGAATGAAGTCTTGTGTTTTATGAATCTCTTGTCTCTGTGAAATGTTCATCAAAAGGATGACACTTTTTTTTTTGGTCTTTTTGAGACAGGGTCTCCCTGTAGCCCCCGCTGTGGTGGAACTCACTATGTAGACCAGGCTGGCCTTGAACTCACAGAGATCTGCCTGCCTCTGCCTCCCCCGAGTGCTGAGATTAAAGGCGTGCACCACCATGCCTGGCTGAGACTTTAATTTGTGCCTGGCTCTGAAAGGCATTTGAGAAATATTCAAACCCAGTGTCACAGTGGATAAAATTCTCCTTTTACATCCATGACCTTGTTTGGATTAATGGAATCAACTGGGGCAAATGGCTGTGTTAGAATACTTCCTTTCTTATTGGTATTAATTTGAAAGCTACTTGTTATAGGCTGAATTATGTCCTCCTTTCCAATTCACATAATGGACTCCCAAGCTTACTACCTCAGAATCTAGCTATATGAAGACAGAATGAGGAAGTGAAAATGAGGCAGCTCTGGGGGCTCCAATCCAATCTGACAAGTACTATGACAATCAGAGATCTAGACATGAGAGAACCATCAGGGATATATCCACACAGAAAGAAGGCCACGGAGAGAGACAGCAAGACAACAGTCACCCAAAAGCAAAGAATAGGAGCCTTGGAAGACATCAGCCCTGACAACATTATGATCTTGGGCTTCTAACCCCTCAAAAAATGAGAATATCAATTTCTGTTATTTAAGTTACTTAGCCAGTTTCTCATATTTTGTTACAGCAACCCTAGCAAACTAATACATTTATTATTTTGAAATAAATAGTATTTCAAAATAAACTTTCCCTTCAATTTAAAAACCTGACTTGGGGCCTGGAGAGCTAGCTTAGAGGTTAGGAGTACTGGATGCTCCTGCAGAGGTCCTGGGTTCTATTCCCAGCCCCCACATAGTGGCTAACAACTGTTCATAACTCCAGTTCCAGGCAATCCAACATCCTCTTCCGATCTTCTCAGATATTCCACAACACAGGTGCACTTACAGACATGCAAGCAATACATTCATGCACATAAAACAAAAATAATGAAATATTTTTTAAACTGCCTTTATGCTTAAATCACTGTTCAGATAAATGACTACTCCTTACAGGTTTTTGGAAAGGTGCCACTGGACCAGATTCTTACTGAATGCTGCCAACGATGTATCACTATGTGGGTATTGATGTAAATACCCGCAGTCCACTCACCAAGCTTCTGCTGGCAACCTCACAGTGATGAGTAATCCCAGCTGTAAATAAGAGGCTCCAAGCCCTTGTAGGCACAGAGCAGTACTAGCCATTTGCTTGTGACACAAGAAAGAAATTCACAGGCATAGAGAAAGAAACCCAACATGGGAAATTTACAAGGAGTAGCCTCTTTTTTTCAAGTACCATTAAAATTAATTAAGTATCCAAAAGTATCCTCATGAAATTAACATATATATATATATTTCTATCTGCCTTTATTTCTTAGGTTCTTAGTAGAAGTGAACATAGGAAGAATACATATTTCATTCCTAATGAAAATGGCAGATAAACTACCTCTGTGCCATGTTTGTCCCAAGAAAATCCAGGTCAAAGAAAAAACTTCAGTCATATAACACTGGTATACAGGTCCAAGGGTGCAGCTCAGTGGTAGAGTCTGCCTCGCATGCACAAAACCTGGTTTCTTTCCACTAAACAAGGAAATAATTGAGCAAATAAAACTAGTATCTAATTTTTGACTTTCTCAGTTAGTAAGAATGATGTGATTTACATTCATTTTAAATTGATCCCCTTAGCGTGCTAAATCCACCTCTTCTTTAGATGCAACTGCTTCCCTCAGCCTAAGTGTCTGGCATGTCTCTTTCCCACACTACTATATTGCCTTTATATTTAATCTATAACCTAGTAAATATACCAAACAGCATATTTGTTCCCGTAAACTTCTGTGCCTCTGTAGACAGAATTGGATAGGACATAAATAATCAGAGTGATTTTTAGAAAAAACAAGAAATATCTTTACGAGAAAGAACCTTTCTCTATTGGGGGCATATTTGGCCGCCCAAGGGATTTTCGGCAATGCCTGTGGCCATGTTTTAATTATTACAAATGGGGGAGGGGGATGCTAAGTCATCTAGTGGACAGAGACCCAAGATGCTGCTGAATATTGCACATTAAAAAGTCCAGGCCTTCCCACAGCAAAGAATTACCCAAATCAAAATATTTAGCGGCAAAGTGGAGTGTCCCTGCCCTACAGAGAGCACGTTTGCATTAAACAGGCTTGGGGATGCCCTTGGTAAAACACTGGATGTTTGATTCATGAATAAAGTCTGAAGAGTTCCAGGTTCTATGTCTCTAACTTCCCTGAGGATCTGCTTCTGTGAATTGCAGAAACGTTCTGGGTTTGGCCTCTTTCTCCTGGAAATCAATTTAAATTTATTAACAGCATCATTACACACAATCATTTATGTGATGATTAGAAATAGCTTTAGTCAGCTGTAACGTGTTCATTCCTTACTTAATATTGCCTGATTTTCCATGGTCCTGGGAGTTAAAGCACCCTATTTATTCCTGATTGTAATGCTCATCTTGAGTCAGGTAGAGAGATGAGGTTGGAATTAGGCCAGGAATGACCCAGGGAGTCTGAGATGTACCTTGACCATGACTGGCTTTGCATCTTGAGAACTAAGCTTTGTAAAGAGCTCATGATGAAATCATACAGTCTTCTCTCTTCTTCCTGTTGCCAATTCATGAATGCAAATGTCAGTTTGCTTTGTATAACAGCATTATCCATGTCAAATAGTCCTACTGGGCAAAGGATTCAAAGCATATAGCCTCATTACTTGTATTTTATCTAGCTTTTGGGAGACAAAGAACATGAGGAATCAAAGTCTATCCAAAGCTCTTCCTACAGAAAACACCCTGCTTCAGAAAGAAATGGGGTAAACAGAAGGAAAAAATCAGATCCAAGGGAGAAGGGAGGGGTTGGGAAGAAAAAGGGAACTTTGCAGAGGGAATTAATTCCATAGACAGGGCAGGGTCATTCAAACATCTGTGGACTAAGGTATAATTTCTTTTGTAATTCCATTGTTTTTGAGACTTTCATATATGAGTCGTCTTTGCATATTTCCATTCCTCTGATTCCCCCCTCCAAATCCTCCCATGTCTCCTCCACTCCCTCTCAATGTCTTATCCTCTTCTTTGATAATTAATGTTACATATAGATGCATATATACTATATATTTAAAATGCACTGAATCCATTTAGTGGTGTTCATCTTGTGTTTAGGGCTGCCCACTTGAGATTAGATAACCTCTCTTAATCAATGGATCCTGAAAGAGGGAGAATTAGTTTTCTCCTGGGACTAGTTCACTGAAAGGTATAAAATTTTTGCTTTTCCCTCCTTAAATTGGCAAAACAAGCCTGGTCAATCTTCTTTCTGTAGACCTGGAAAATAGAGGTCTTGAATCCTATCCATTAACATTCTTCTAAGCAGTAAATGCATGGTCATAGCTATGGTTAGGTTGCCTGGTGAGAAACTCAGTACGCAGCATACCTAAATAGACAGGTTTTCACACTTAGGATAAAGTGTCTGGTGCATTTTTAAAAGGTAACTGACAGGTCTTCCAAGAAAGGTCACCTCTTCCCCTGGAAGCACTTGGGAGGCAGTAAAGAAGGAGAGAAGGAGGCATGTGCAGGCATTCAGAGTGACCATAATTCCCCAGTGGGGGACAGAGGAGGAAAACATTTCCTTGCTCACTGGTCCTTTTCAAGGTGAAATGGAAAACAGCACAGAGAGACAGGGTGGCCTACTTTGCATTCTTCAACATGAAATCTTGTGCAGCCTTGAAGCAGCTTTACACAAATTGCTTTTGATATCTGTAATACTCACAGAACCTACTCTTTCCTGTCAGCCTCCTCCCCCAACACCAAGAGGCATTCCCTGCCCAGTCAGTCTAAAGCAACTGTCAATCTAAAGTAACTATTTGCATACATTAATTTCCCTTTGTCTACTCTGATCTTTTCTCTGTGAGTCTGTATGACAACCCTTTTTGATTTTTGTCTTTCTGTTTCAAATGATTTATCTCCTCAGATTAGAAAGTAAATTCCATCACAACCCAGGTCCCAGATCTGGTATTCAGTAAAATTCAATAAATAATGTTTTGTTTTGTTTTTTAAGTAAATGAATGGGGACTGGAGACATAGCTCAGTGGTTAAGAGTACTAGTTGCTCTTACACAAGAACTGGGTTTGAGTCCCAGCACCCACATGGCTGCTAACAACCATACATAACTTTGGTTCCAAAGAATCTAACACCCTCTTCTGACCTCCTACTGGCACTGCACAACACAGGTGCACTTACACACATGTAGGCAATACAGTCATGCACATAAAATAATAAAATAAATAAAATATTTAAAAAGTAAGCAAATGCGTAAGAAATCTTACAAATGAAATCATGGGGACATCTGGAAGACAGAGATGGAAAAAGGAAATGTTAAAGACAAAGTCCACAGAGACCCTGCAGCTCCAGACCAAAAAAAAAAAAAAAAATAGCATCCATCAGAAGGCAAGAGTCACAGGGTTGAGAAAAACACAGCATTTCCATATATTTAACAACCATCATCAATATGCATAGACTTCACATATGGACGATGCTTGCAGCTGAAGCTGTAATTACCCAATCTCAAAGCTAATCAGCCCTGGAATTCCACACTAGCTATTGACTAACCAAGCTAGATATCTGTAACCAAAATAAATGGCTACATGTGGATTTCCATAAATTATACCAATATAATAAGACCATTTTATCCACGTATCTTCTGTGATTTCTTTTCCATACCAAGGAAATGGTAGCCCTTACCATTTACAAGTACAAATTTTATGCAGGGATCACAAAGAGGAGTTTAAAAATTTCTCACTTTCAACAAGTCTATGGACAGTAAATTTATTACAGGGCCCTCTGCTGCCTGTGTTTGGCAATGAAACGGACAAGCTTTAGGAGAAGGCATTTCTAGTGAGGTTTCTGTTCAAATGAGGGGGAAAAATAAATTGCTAGATTATAAGAAAGTGCTTCAATGGTCTAACAAATTGAAATGTCCTTAAATATTTTGAATAAATTTAGGGAAAAATTCCCATGCCCATTCTACTGCTCTTCTCAAATCTATGGATATTCCCAAAATAAGAAGTTAGATAAATTTTTGATGGATTAATGTTTGAAATGATTTTTTAAAAAGACTACCAGTTATGCCACCATAGGTGATCTTTAATTTTTTTGTATGACAGCACTAATTACAAACATATTTGTATAAAATTTTATTTGCTGTGCTTTTACTTTAAACCTCAATTATTTTATAATAGGAACCATTACCCTGTTTTATTCTTGAATTTCTAGAGGTTCATTGGTAAGTTATAAATCATTAATTGATTGTGGGTCTAATATAAACTTATTATTTCTATAATTCACAGTTGTATTCATCCAGATTACATGTCTTAAAATATGTCCCTGGAAATGCTTCCTGGTGAAGGCTGAGTGTTCTCTCCACACAAAGCACAAATAGAATACGGTGCAATTATCTGATTTGCCAGTAGTGGACACTGTTACTCTAGTTATGAGGATGGAAGGACTGGGGAAAGCCTGCTGAATGGCTCAGGAAATGCCTGCTCTCTAAACAGCAGACACAAGTAGCATACTCAACCATCCTGGAAATGCAAATTTTAGAAAACTGTCAATGTGATTCTTGGCCCCCACAGATGATTAATAGATATTTATATTTTAAAATGTAGTATTCACTTGATCTTTAATGTATAGAAAATCAACAGCTAAATATCCAGTCACCCAAACACTGAAATATATCTGATGCGTGTATAACGTTATCACCCCAAGAAGATGTTAATATTCCATTTCAGAAGCACTCAGCTGAGGGTGGACAGCTCAGGTCTCAGCCCTGGCTTCCTAGGATCTGACTTTGTAGCTCTGGGAAGATCATCCATGTTCTATGACCTCAACCTTTTATATGTAAAGGGCATGAGCTAGATAATCACCAAGAACTACTCTGAGTGAAGTCTGTGTGCCTAGGGCTATCTCAGGACAGATTAGACTAAAAGCTCTAGCCACACTTGTATAATCAGGTAAGGTGTTATTTATTTAATCTCCAACCAGAAAATAACCACATAAAACAGCAATTCCTTCCTTAATGAGGCTCAGAATATAATCTCCAGCCTTCAGGGCAAGCATTTTGGAAGTCATCCTGCAAAGCTAATGAAAATCAGGCAGTGTGCTCAAAATAGAATGCTGCTACCTCCTCGCTTCTATCCTGCACAACAGGAGGGCTCAGCTTGCCTAGTCAGGGCATTTACTTTGTGTCCAGTAAGTGTTGTTAAGTACACACATTTTTAGATGAGGAAATTGAGGCACAGACTATTAATGTCAAGCTGACAAATGACAGCAAATAAATGTTCCAGTGAAATCCTGAATCTAAATAGTCTAGAGGAAAGCCAGCTCTCCTAAAATCATGCTATTGTCTCTTCGAGGCTCCCTGCTGACTCTCAGTATAGTACTCTCCTGGTTTGAATTTGGCCATGTATGTCCACTCCCACCCACTAGATTTTAAATTCATTCAGGGTTGAAATAAGAACAGTATGGTGCAGAGACATGAAGGTAGACCAGCAGTTCTCAGTTCCAGGGACTCCCACACCAAAGGGGTCATTTAATAAAGTCTGAAGAATCTTTTGAATTGGCCCAACAGATACACATGTTCCTGGCTTATAGTTGGCAGAATCCAGGGTGCTGTTAAACATTTCACAGTACTCAGGAAATCCTTCCCCAATTCCAGAACTATTCAGGTCCTGAGGTCTATAGTGCTGAGGATGGGCATCCTTGCCCTGAGGTCTGGAGGAAAGACTGCCTTTGAACTCTGCCTATGTAGCTGGTTTCTGTGTGAACTGGAGCAATTTGTGCAAGTCCTTGCTCCTCTCAGTCTTTTCCAGAATCTCAGTATTTTCCAGAATAGCACAATTTTATACGCATATATAATTATATTTATATCTCATACAATATATAATCTCTCTCACACAGATATATCTATATCTATAGATATATAGATATAGATGATATAGCTATAGCTATAGATATAGATATATCTCCACCTGACAACTGAAGTTGTAGGATGGATGAAAAGCTTTGTAATTGTGAGGTTTTTTCTGTTATGAAGGCTAGTGACATAAAGTAGAAAGATCAGAGGCTTTAGAGAGAAAGAGGCAGGAGTCCTTAACCCTTCTTTGCCCAGAGTTATTTATATGTTAGAAATGGGAAAGGCAGGGAATTCCTATTCCATATTCCTCCTCAGGATCAAATGAAGTAATAAAAGATCCTCTTATAGTGCCCAACTTAACACCTCACCATACATCTCTAAAGTGAATATTTGTGTTCTCCAATAGATCTATGCACTTCTTTTCTACCTCCTATAAAAACCCCACTCCCCACAAACAGCATCCCTTTAATTCTAAACAAAATCCAATTTTGCTCACGTTTTAACTCTCAGCTCAGTCAGTCAAGGGCCCCAGAAAATGACCTTTTCCTTAAATCCATGGTTAGCCTAATGCACTTCAAGGTGCCATAGTTTAGGCTCTATGACCTAGTCTCCACCAATAAACTCAAAGGACTCTGTGGAAAAATTGATCATTACAAAGTAGTTTCTCAGGGAGAAACCACCTTATCCCTCCCCCCTTCTCCCCAGTTATTAATGCTGTTGTGTTTGGTGGCAGATACTGCTGTTATTTTGGCACTCAAGGAGGAAACCAGCCAAGGAATCTGGCAGGTTTAAAAATGACACTTGAGAATGTAGATGAGCTATTAATCCAGCTGATGAACTGTGTGCCCTTTGCACTAAATACAGTTTAATAATTATCTTTCTCATGGCTTAGGCTAGTTTGTTTTTTGCTTTCTATTGTCTGCAGCCAAATCTATCCAAACTTACAGACCAGTGTCTGGAAACCCACCACTATGCCCAGCTCCCAGCATCACTGCCAAGACTTTGGTCTTACACCTCGTGCAGCAACAGCAGCCACTGCTAACAGTAGCCATCACAGAGGAATCATGAGTCTCTCTCTGTCTGTCTTTGTCTTTCTCTCTTAGTTAATCTTTTGTTTTAAACTGTGGTCAAATATACATAGCATATAATTTACCATTGCAACCTTTTTTTTATTTGTGTGTGTGGACATATATGGGTGTGTGTCTACATGAGTGTGGGTACATAGGTATTTGCACATGTGTACAGAAGCCAAAGGTCAGCCCAATTATTATTCTTCAGGAGCCATTTGTCTTATATTTGGGGACAGATCTCTCACTGGGACATGAAGCTTGCTGTTTTTAGGGCAGGCTGGCTGATCAGCAAGCACCAGAGATCCCCTGTCTCCACCTCCCTGAGGCTGGGATGACAAATGTATACCACCATGCCTGGTATTTTACATGGACACTAGGTTGAATTCAGGTCTTCATGCTTGCATGACAAACACTTGACCAACTTGGCTGTGGACTGTCTTTTCAACCTCGCTGTAACCTATTTTTTTAAAATGAGACAGTTCTCACTATGTAGCTCTGGCTAGCCTAGAACTCTCTATAGAGACCAGACTGGACTTGAACTCATAGAGATTTGTCCACCTCTGCCTCCAAAATATTGCAGCTAAAGGCACATGCTACTATGCCCAGCCAATTGTAACCTTTTTAAGTGGGCAATTAATGGGCTTAAGAACATTTATGTTTTATGCAATGATCACCAACCATCGGCCTCTAAAACTCTGGTCATCTAACAAAATTGCAAGTTTGCACTTGCTAAACACTAACTTTCATTCTCCACTCCTACATGGGCCTTGATGTAATCTTTGTACTTCCTGTGTCTATGACTTTGATACTTCTTGTAAGGGAAATTATGGAGTGGGTTTCCTTTTGTAACTGGCTTGTTTCATTTAACATAACATCCTCAACTGTCATCCATGTAGTAACAAAAGCCATGATTCCTTTCCTTTTTAGACTGAATAATTTTAAGGGTATGCATATATCACATTTTGTTTATCCATGTTTCTGTTGATAGGTGTTCATGTTACTTCTACCTTTTGGACATTGTGAATAACACTGCAGGAAAATAGCTGTCAATAGCAAACTTCCACATGGCAATCAAGTTGGAATTTTCAATGCATATTTAGAAGTCTGGGTCAGGCCTTGGAAAATTATGATTGTCAGTCTAAATCTGCCCTGATATCTGTTTTAATAAAGTATTATTAGAACATAGCCATGATCATTTCTGTACTTGTTGCAAGGCTGCTTTCATATCATGACACAGTTGTACAGACCTAGACCATATGCACCACAGAGCCTGGAGTGTTGATTCTCTGGGCTTTAGGACCATTTTGCTGTATTCCAATTTGCATGGTATTTGATAGGTAAAACTTCTAGTTTTTAATTATAGAGACGACTCATTTTAAAGGCGTTATTTCTAGGATTTTTTAAATTTCAGAGTCATAGTACTTAGTGATTGAAAATCTCTGGTACTAAAGAGTCATCTATCCACAGAGCCTGGAGTGTTGATTCTCTGGGCTTTAGGACCATTTTGCTGTATTCCAATTTGCATGGTATTTGATAGGTAAAACTTCTAGTTTTTAATTATAGAGACGACTCATTTTAAAGGCGTTATTTCTAGGATTTTTTAAATTTCAGAGTCATAGTACTTAGTGATTGAAAATCTCTGGTACTAAAGAGTCATCTATCTCTAATTCTTCATCTGCAAGACTGAAAGAGCAAACTGTATAAAGTGAAATTCTATTCCATCTTCTGCTCCATGGACATCAACAGTGTCCAGTCACCTGTGGAGGCAGAGTCTACTTGGAACAGTCTTTTACAATCACTGATACCAGCCCTGCCCACCTCTTCAGTGCTGCCTCAGTACATGGCCTTTTTCAAAATCCCCAAGGCTTCCTTAATCTTCAAAGTAGTTACCTGGTACTGACTGGGTGTCTAGTCACTGTTTATTGAATGAATAAATGCATTAATGACCTTTCTTTACTATGTCAAAGGGGGTTTGTGGGGTTTATGGGTTTTGATTTACCCTTTCTGTTTACTTTGGTTTTTAAATAATTGAGCTGCCTAAAGGTGCACAGAAGAAATTGTAAGGATGACTGGTAGTTGCAGATGGGTTTTGACACTCTTCGAGTCCCTCATATACAAGATGATTCCTTGGAATAAATCTTTAGAGATCATTGGGTGACATATTCTTATTTGACACTTTAGTTTGTGTTTTAAATGTTTATATTCTTTAAAAATGATTTATTCTTTGATTAAAATATTCAATTGACAGATAACTTTCTTTGATTAGAATATTTTAATTGACAGATAACTTTATGTGTACTTACATAAAATGATAATTTGAAGAATTTGTCCATTGTGGCATGACCACTCCAGCTAATTAGTCTAGCTAATTAACATGTTACCTCACATGGTCATCATTTTTGCAGAGAGAACAGTTGACATCCACTCTCACAGTATCTTTCAATAATGCAATGTAGTTTTGTTAACTAAAGTTACCATGTCATCAAGGTAAACTATGTGTTTGTAATGAAGTAATGAGTGTTAGTTCAGTTCTGAGTTCCACTCATTGCTGCAGAGTCTTAGAAAAGAGGAGTTAGCTGGGTATGGTCACACACACCTTTAATCTCAGCACTCAGGAAGCTGAGGCAGGAGAATCTCTGTGAATTCAAAGCCAGCCTGGTCTACACTGCAAGTTCCAGGCCAGCTGGGGCTACAGGGAGACACTATCTAAAAATAAGTAAGTAAATAAATAAATAAATAAAAAGTAAATAAATAGAAAAGAGAGAAGAGAGGAGTTAAAGCAGGGTATAGTGTACACCTGTGATATGATAAATCTCTATTGGATAGATCACAGTCAATCACCAGCAAGATGCCATCATTTGGGGTGTTAGGATATTGTTACATGGTCTAGAGAGCTAAATTTTAAAATGTTTGTCATTCCTACCACTAGTGAGGTTACTATAAATCATATCTTGGAAGAACTCTTTAGTGCCAGAATATTCAATCACTAAATGCAGAAATTCTGAAATTTTAAAAATCCTAGAAAAGACTCCTTTAAAATGAGTTATCTACAAAAGTATGTAAAAGATAATAATAATAATAATAGTAATAATAATAATAATAATAGAATACAAGAACCAAATTAATGGTAGAAAAAAAGATTTTTTTAAAATAGGGAAATCCTTTCAGGGCAATTAAAGAATATTTATCCAAATGAAACCTTACATTCACTTTTAAAGAAGAAAAATGAACATCCTGCAGGAAGAAAGGTGTCCTTGCAGGGCACCCATAGGCATTTCCACTACCACTTTGTCATTTGCTAACAGAACTGTGTTTAAGGGATTTCTTCAAACGTGTAAAAATTTATCAAGGATACATAGTTAAAGCAAAGATGAAGCAAAGGCCTGTGACCACAGTACTGGAGAACGTATTATGTAAATCACTATTGAAGTTTATTTTTTATTAGTTGTTAATTAGTAATCCAAATGAATTGGAAAAATATCTCAGAGTGCCTTGCCTAGCAGATGGCATGGCAATTGCACACTGAGGATTATGTTGCACAACAGCTCTACAGGAAAGACTGAAGAGAGAAAAGAGGAGAGAAACAGAGACACAGAGAGATAGAGAGGAGAGAGAGGAGAGAGGTAGGAGAAAGCTGATGTATCTGATAAAGCTATGTAACATTTTTACTATCAAAAGAGCAGACTCGTAGGTCGATCTAATGAAGCTGACTTAATCACAAATGAAGATATTAAACTGAGCTCATTAGCAATGATATTAAATGGGCTCCCAAAGCACAAGCCTCATTAAAGACAAAGAAGAAAAATTAGTACCATTTCCCCTAGTTCTTTTAAGGAACAAACAGGAGAACAGTGTGAGACACTCTATTCACATCTGAAAAAAAAAAAAAAAAGATTTTTAAAACTTACACTGTTGCCGAATAGTCTTAGAACAGGATGCATACCAGTTCCGATTCTGCTTGAAGATTTGCTTTCTAACCTCAGTGTTATGCTAAGTCCAGTTCAAGCATCTGTGATAGCTGCATTTTCAGATATTTGAAGATTTAAAGAGAGAGGACAGTCACAAGACTCATGGAATGGTCGACAAGGCTATGGCATCACTTTTCCTTTAGCCACGGGTGGTCTCTTTTATATTAAGATGAACAAGCTTGTGTCTTAGTTTTCCTCTGTGAAATGGATGATGGATTTTATGTTGAGAAATTAAATAGTGGCCATGAATTAGGAATGCAGATCATTTTTTTTTTCTTTACAAGGGAACTTTCCCAGTAGCAGCCCTATACTCTGTCTTAGTCTCTGGAGAAATCTCTGCCCAATGCAAGCTTTGAGGTGAAAATGTTTTGATGAAGACTGGTGGGTTGTGAGTCTAGCTGAGGATTTTCTTTAATATTCTCCCTGAGTACCAGACACAATCACCCCTCTGTGCCCGCTCATCTGAGGGACTATGCTAATAACTCTTTGACGGCCACTGGGGAACTATTTAGTAAATGAATGCTGTTAATAAATGCTATCAATTTGGTAAGTGATGAAATATAAGCAGAAAAAAAACCACACACCCTTTCACTATTGTGTCCATAGGCATTTAAAGAGCTCATGTATTCTTCCAAACCTTATTTTTCCCAGAAACATGTTAACTTACTGCAAAGGATGAAGAGTTAGTAAATAATTTCTAAAAGCTTGATTTTATATACATATATGTACCTATAATAAAGTTATTAGTACCTGGCTATTCTGGCACTTTTAACAGACTGTGCTGCAGCTGACACACTTGCTTATTTTCTAATAATTATAATGTTGCATTACCTATACTTAAAGAAGCTTAACTCAGGACCTCTAAGATCAAGATGACTGGTTGTTAGTGTTTTGTACCATTCTGGTATTCTTCTTCCATTAGTGAAGTCCTTTGTGGTTGAAAGCATGCTTTTGACTGTTGTTTAGTATCCTGTCTCTATGGGCTGGAGAGATGGCTCGGTTGTTAAGAGCACTGACTGCTCTTGCAGAGGATCTGAGTTTGATTCCCAGCACCCACATGGCAGCCAACAAAAACTTGTGACTCCAGTTCCAGGGGAACCTGATGCTCTCTTCTGACCTCCATAGGCATTGCATGACATGGGCACACTTACACACATGTAGGCAAAGGAATAAAACATTTAATATTCTGTCTCTAAACACTACACCTAGCAAGGAGGACTTGAGAAGAATACAAATAAAATCCTAGTAACTGTCAAACATAATGGGGAACCCTTTAGGAACACCGAATCAGCCTCTCAGAGACACTATCTATGTAGTCACAACCTCAGCCTACCTCAGTTCAAAAGGAAAGGCTACATAAGCAATATGTTTGCCTTCAGTAGACTTTGCTTTCGAATGTCAAATAAACTAACTTTTTAGACTGATTATCAGATTAACCATATGATCCAATTATTTAGCTGATTCCTTTTAGGAACTTTTAAAAGCAACTGAAAAGCAAACCTGTATATTTGGAAAGAAAATGACAGATTAGTTTAAAAACTAGTATCTTGTCAGGAAGAGAAAGGGGTTACAACTTACTCCATGTTCCTACATGATTTAAAAGAAAGATATAAGCTGTACTCTAAAAGATGATATACAAAATAGATCTACTGAGTTAAAATGGAAATGGAAGCTGGGTGTGGTGGCACATACCTTCAGTCCCAGCACACGGGAGATAGAATAGTAGGATCTCTGTGAGATCAAGGCCAGCCTGGTCTACATAGCAAGTTCCAGGCCATATTGGGCTACAGACAGACCCTGTCAGAAATAAACAAAAACAAACAATCAAACAAAAAAAGGAATGAAGAATGAGGAGTCTCACCCAAAGTAAACAGAACAATGTGCATTTTTAATATAATGTATGCTATGGAGGAAATGGAATGGGAAAAACAGCAATTTGAGGTCATGTCATACAAGAACTTGTACTTTTGGCTAAGAACCTTTTTCTATTATGAGGAAAAGATAAAATCACCTAAAGTTAATCTGATATGATGCATGTGTTTTGTTGAACAGAGCTAAACAACTAAGAAGAATCATTAACAATGTGAGGTGCATAGGTTAGAAGAGGCTGATGAAATTCCAACAGACAAAGCCAGCAAAAATAGGAAGGACTTTAACTCCACTTTGCAGGTTCCCAGAACTCAGTTATAATCTGTAAAGTGAATGATTTCATAATTATATCAAGGAATACATCACTGCATTTATATGTAAAATGGACCATGTCCTCATCCCAGATTTGTATACTATTTTGACTCACCATTATTATTGATAACATTAATAACTTGGACCACCCAAACCCTTTTCAATTCTTATTTAAATGGAGCCTGAAGGAGAATACTATGCCATGCTAAATTTCTTAGACTCACATATCAATTGCTTAACTGTGGCCCATATGTCATATTTACTGCAAACATCATAGTTTTTCGACTCTATTAATAAAACTAATCGTTTTTGAAAATGTGTGTTTTGCAATTGTGTGGCACCATTTAATGAAATCCAGCCAACATTTATTTGGTGCCTATTGTGTTAAACACTGGAAAATATTTGTATATGCATTTTGAGCTTATCTTAAAAATAAGTAGGCATGTTACATTTTACTATCCTCTACAGAAAGAAAATGGAAAGTAAGACGATAATGTATCCACAATCTTGCAGTCTAATAGTAGAGCTGGAGCAGTCTTGTGTGTCTTTACCACAATCCCTTGTTTGTTCATTTGCCTGGTCTACGATCATCACAAGTTCCCTTGCTACACACCATAAAGTTAGAATTTAAAGTGAGGGATTCTCTTGAGCTTTCTTTAATCCACATGCTCACTGTCCTCATGAAGCTGGCCCTACCTCCTCAGTTAATCTATTTCCCTTTCTGCCTCTAATATCAGAAAGAAAATCACTCCAAACCCAGGCTAAGTCTTTTTCCAGGGGAATTGGTATACTGCAGAGGGAAAATAAAGCCAAATGACAGAACAATACAACCTGCAAAACAACATTTCTTTTGTGTTGTATGAAGAATTTGCCACTTTGGAGCTCTCCTTATCTTTTCTCTTATACAAGTTAAAGAACATTCAGGTTTTTTGGACCAGATAGTAGTCAAGTGTGGCCTTACCAGAATGTCAGTCTCAGAAACTAAAAAGATGTGACCAAAGATATGCTGTCACTGGAGAAGTTAAGATAACTTCATTAACACACACAGGAAAGTCACTGCAAAAGTGTTTGTTTGGTGGGTCATGGTCTAGAATTCACCAACACCCTCAAGTTTACTTCCTTACTTGAATATTTTATTGCATGGACCCCTTAAAATGTCAGTGTTGGGGCTGGAGAGATGGCTCAGTGGTTAAAAGCATTGTCTGCTCTCGCAGAGGACCTGGATTTGGTTCCCAGAACGTGCTTGGCAGTTAACAATATTCCATAACTTCGGTTTCAGGGAATCCAACACCCTCTTCTGACCTCTGTGGGCATTGCATGACATGGGTGCACTTACATGCATGCAAGTACTACACTCATATACATAAAATAAAAATAATAAAATATTTAAAAAAAAGAAAGTCAGTATTTTGAAGTCTTTCATAATGAGTAAATAGATTTTTTAAATAAATACTAAAGCATATTTGTAGAATACCCATGCCTGAATTCAGGGATAGGTATTGTCTCTCTTAGCTATAAAACATGGACAAAAGACCAAACACTGGTGCCTCCCACATCAGCTAGGAGCCATTATTTTATAGCAGCCCCCTGTATCATCAGTATCAGAGGAGACAGCACCTCTGTGTATGTGCAGTCTAAGAAAGATGTGATACCCACAAAACAATCTGAAATTGCAACTGAAATCAACTCACCTATGGCTACTCCTATACCATTTCTGATAAGTGGAACAAAAGAAAACTTTAAGAATTTCCTCAAAAAACTATGTAAATAGCCCACTTAGTAGCCACTGTTTATAACTTTGTCAGAGTTGCTTGATCAACTACCTCATAAGAGCCAAAAGAGGGTCTACATCGCTTTGGAAAAATCCATACCTCAGACCTCTGTTTCTTCAGATTCATCTGTGTTCAGTTTTATATTGTCCTGACATTTTTTACTTATCTTTTGTTTGAATTATTATTTATTTGACCACTTGAATAGCGTTTCAACTCCACTCAGTGTTAGCTCTCTTCAGCATGAAGTAAATGTGGCTGTACACAAGATTTCAAGTGCTTCCAGAATCCAACTCGGTTGATGATACATTTACTCCCATGTTCCCCCTTCTCAAATATCTCCATCTACTACTCAGGATGCTATGAAAAGCTGCTTGGCCAATTTCTGGCTTACCACATTTTCACTAACCTATTCCTGTAGATTCTGTTCAGAAATCCATCATCTTCTGAGTGTGTCTTAACTGGAAAAGACAACTTGGATTGGACTGAATAATGAAGGATTGTTCTAGAAATGTCTGCAATCTGATATTTCTTTATATTACAGCACTGTGAGCTTGATGCGTATCAGGACCACATCTCACATTTTAAAGAAGTAGCTTATGGGAAGACTGGATTAGGGTCTACTGGTCAATGCTCAGTATTGACAGCATTCATTCCTACAGAACTAGATGTGCCATCTAACCAGTGGGAAAGCAGATGATGTCAGATGTAATCTAGCTGCAGCATAAGAAAACTCATCCAAGCTTGACCTTGGCTTGCCCTGCTCTGAGAAATTACACAGTCTGTAAATATTTATGGAGCATCAACAATGTATGAGGCACTGAGGAAGAGTTTGAAGCAGATAAAAATTGTAATTTAGGCCTTCAAGAAAATGAAAACTGAAAAGAAAAAGTTATGAGGATGTTAAATGGTTAAATGCTTCCACACATCTATTAGTTTTAGATAATTTTCTTCAATGAATGTTATGGGAGAAACCAATTATATAAAACATACATAGAATTATTTATGTTCCCATGCCCTCAAAGGAGCTTAGAAGAACATAGGTTAGAAGAGTCTCTTTCTCTCTCTCTCTCTCTCTCTCTCTCTCTCTCTCTCTCTCTCTCTCTCTCCCTCTCTCTCTCTCTGTGCATTTGTGCAAACATGCAGGGGCATGTGTGCATTTCCATAGCCCATAAGAAAGAAAACATCAGTATCAATCAAACAATGACCTAGAGCTATGGAATTTAAAAGGCTAAAGGCAATCAGTTTCAGATTTAGCTATTAAACTTCTCAATTAATAGATCTATCCTGTAGGGGAGTATTTTAGGCAGGAAGAATAGATTAGACAACTTGTTCCCCATGTATTAACCTTCCCCTATTCCCCAAGTCAAATTTGAAATGTAGACTGTTTCTAAAACGAAAGTAAAAGACAGGCCCTCTAACTACGACTCTGTGTTCTGAGCTCCTTCATTTGAACAAAACTTGCCCAGAGGCAGCTAGATTTGGATGCTGCTAATGGGGAACTTCTGGTTGAAAACTGAAGGTAGATGTTATCAAGCCAGGATGAACAGCCTTTGAGTTCACTGCAGCCTGACCATTTTCATTTAGGTTCCTGAAAATTATAGCAACACCACAAAGTTGTTTTCCACACGGGACTCACTTTTCAGGACTGGTCATGAGCAGGGAGGCAATTGCCCAGAAACCATGCTATACTGCAATTAGGTTTAGCGTCTAGATGGCAAATCTAGGGTAGCTTCATTATTCTCACACAGCAGGCCCACAGGCCTCGTCCTGGCCCGACTCTGCCTTATGCCTTCCTTTCACAGCTGTGGATAAGATAGTTTTGTGTGAAACTACAGAGGGTTACAAAGACAAGGAAATAAGTGCTTAAAGTCACAAAAATCAGTGTTCAAAGGGATTTGCTCTTATGCTTCAGCTCAATAAAATCAGAAAATGACAGTGCATTATAACATGGGTGCTTTCTTAAATGAGGGATTTATGTGTGCTGGCTGTGATGGTGGATAGTGTTGAATGTGTGTTGCACTGTTACATTCCAGGTTAAGACAGGTCGGTGAACAACGAGACATGAACGTGCAATACTGAGCACAGCTGTGTGGACAGCTCCATGGGAATGTCTTTGGTAAAAAGGCCTAGTGTATTATCAAAATATTCATGTTTTTGAGTTGGTGAATAGTCACAATGTGTGGGAAAGCGTGATACATACTGTACAGTCTCAATTACCTAAATGTGTATACACATGCAAGATCTAGGACACATCTAACTGAGCTGCATGTGACTGGATGATTTTGTTCTTGGGGTGCATTTTGCTTTCTCTAATGTAATTTTTTTTAAAAAAAATAAAGATTCTTTTAAAAACAAAAGTGAAAAATGACTATATATTTTTGATGTGACTGCCATAGAATCATGACCCTTTGATCCAACATAACAGGAAAGACAAAGACATAGGTACCTCATAAATGAACTTTGTTGTAAAAATAAGCCTCAGATTTAACTTGTATTCATTAACTGAATTTGTTTGCAAAAATCAATCTCAGTGGACGCATTTACACTGAAGGACATTTGAGTCCAAATACCTGAATGAATAGGACTCAGCATGGATGGCGTAGTGCACAAGGTTCGGTGGGAGGATAGGGGAGGCGTGGATCGGGAAGGGGGTCTGGATTTGAGTGGGAAATGTATGAAATTTAAAAGCTCAATAAAAATAAAAGCAAAAAATAAAACAAGAAAAAAATAATCTGAGATTGTCATTTGTGCCAAAGACAGTTGCTGGCCTGTGCTACCCAGACAACACAGGGGACGAAAAAGCAAGTCTCAGAATTTCCTTTCTGTTTTCCATTCACGTGTTGAACAAATAGGTTCATTGGTGAAGATCCAGAGGGAAATACAGGGAAGAAATGAACTAGTTTTCAATAAAATTATAACCTCATCATTTCCTAATACTTTATTTTTTCCCCTGCAGCTCCTGCAGCTCCCGAGGCTGCAGGTCAAAGGCACTAGCTTCTAAGATAGAAGAGAAAGGCGGCAGGACAAATCTCTACCAAGTAAAGTGAATGGTCCATTCGTTCACAAACTCATATCATAAACTGTCTTGCTAATACGAATCTTGGATGTCACATACACATACTTCTACCATATCATATTATTATTGTATTTTAGTTAACTCCTTTCTAGTGAATAATTTGCTTTAAACTGTACAGACAGAAATAGAGGAAAATCTATATATTTCCAACAGTTCTATAAGAAATTGATCATTCCACTCCATGGCATTTTTGTGTGGGCTCACGCACTTACCTGCTGGATTCTCAGAAAGGCTTCGTGTGAGTTCCCAGCCTCAGTTCTCATCAAAATACAAACAACAAAGAGGCCCAAGCTATATGCCTATAGAACTGATGAGACAAAGATGTGTGCTCCATCAGCCATTTGAATGATAAAACATAGAGTAACTTTTATAGCTACTACTTGATTTGCAAAAAGAGCCACTGCCTGGTGATATTTAAATGGGAAGGTTCCTTGTAAACTTCACCTATTATTTAGATGAAGAAAAAAGACATAAGGAAAGAAAAGGAGAAAAAGTATTTTTACTGGCAGCTTGGTGACTATGAAGAGCAGCCTGCTGAGTCGCTGTTTTCATTATTTCATCTTAGATGTAGAAAACTGAACTCTGGCAACAATGAGACATTTAACTGGAAGAATAATAAGACTATAAATATATCACAATATTCAAGATCATCAAGAGAATGTGTAGAAATCTAATCAAGCAACTACTTCATGAATGCAAATGGCTTCCAAGCTACTAAGCAGATACTAAATTCTAAGGAGGACCTGCATTTCCCAGATTTCATTTGGGGCACCTAGATTTCAATAAGAAGGACAGTGAAAAAGAGAACAGAAAACAAAGAGATATGGGCTCACACACCTTGAATGCTGTACCTTTATGGTCTAATTTCAAAAGTAATACGTATTCTAAAAGTAAAGTACAAAAGTAAATGGATTTACTAAGATTATTCATTTGGGCAAAGAAGGCAGAGGTGAGGTTCGAAGAAACGAATGAAGAGGGATTCCATGGCAAGCAAAGACAGAGAGATGAGAAAACCAAAACTTTAGGAGGAATTGAATTAGAGCTCACAGAGCACTGTATAATCAGTAAAGAAAGTGCAAAAAATCGAGCCTACAACTTAGAGTGTGCTGACAGACCAGCACCATTGTAGTGCCCAGTGACCTATTAGAAGCACAAAATTTGTTTCATCTAATCTATCCATTCAAAATCTTCCATTAATGTGATCTCCAGACAACTCATTTGCCTCTCAGCACTTGAGCAGCTCTAAATCAGATCTGTCATTAGTAGTACGTTCAGTTCAGATGTCCACTTCTCCTTCCACTTTGTCTGATGACCAGACAATGATTCTCCATAGATGATCTCTCTTGCTGACTGGGGTCTGCTATTTATTTGCCAAATATCGGCAACTCGGTTTTACAGTAGGCCTGACTATATGTGTGTTCACTAGGGGTCATTTCTTCCCTACCCAAGGCCTTCTGGTACCTGCTGGGCTCCAATGTTTTTGTTGGACATTCGGTCTGGTTTCAGACTCTGATCTCTTACATGAACCATTGCAATGAGGCTCCTGGCCCCTTTCTTGCCTTATTTATTTCATTTACTGCTCCTCAAAGAAAAATGAGGCCAACATGATTACTTCTCAGCTCACAAGTCTTCCATAACTCTTACTACCTATAGAATGCTTTCTGAGTGCCAGCCTGGCACTCAGATAGTTCTTTTGTGTAAACAATCTCGCAGAATACACACCTCAGATAAAAGATACTTTGAGACGTTAATGAGGAGACAAAGCAAAGGAACTTCACAAGGCCTATGGAGAGACAAAATCGAAGTCTTTAGCTATAAACAAAACAAAAAACCCAAAAAACCCCAAGCACTGCTTGCTGTGGCCCAAATGAGTGTTACCAGTTACTCCCTTCCCCAGAGCAACTATCCTTATTCCTTAGTCCCACTCCTTACGGCTGAGACTTACTGAACTGCTCAACCATAGGCTTGTCTCCACTTTCTGATAGCATCCAATCTAGATCACATTTCAGTCTAAACCCTTGCCCAAATCATCCAACCAAACCCAAATTCTCTTACTAGGTCCCTGCTAAGAATCAGGCTCCTGAGATTTTCCCAGGTTCTGTGGTCACTCTCACTGCACCATGGAGTGATGGAGCTTACTTAATGAGTGGTGTGTGCCTGGCGATCTTTGGCTGAAAGCTATCGACAGTTTCTAGGTAATGCTGAATGATCTCTTAGATCTGGTGCTGTGGTTCCCAGTCTCCAATCCATCTCATTTGACAGCATTTCCTTCAATGGGCCTGTGTTTTCAGTCCTGTGGGCACTGAGCTATTTCAACTTTCCTTCAATGGTCAAATACTACAACAATGTTTAATTCTACAAATGAGTTTCTTAGACTTCTGTGCCCAAAACCTATCACTGTTTTCAACCTTCCCTCTCTTTTTATCTTGCACTGGCAATTTCTGCTCCTTTTCCTCTTCCCCCATCTGGGAGCTCCCTGAGAATTCAGGTCTGTGGCCTCTGTCACTCCTCTCTAGGGACTGCTCAGCTCCCTGCCACAAAAGGTAAATTTTTAATCAATATTTGATGAACTGGATTTGGAACTAAAGTTTCAAATTTCTGAGTTACAGTCGAAAATTCTGAGAAGTAAATCTGTTTACTAATCTCAGATAAAAAAGTTAAAACTTTCTAGCCTGTGTGATAACAACAAAGTGGAAATTTACTGAACTTAAAATATCAAATTGTTGACTATATATTGACTGACACAATTCAGTTTCACTTGCCTCAACAAAACATATTTCTTTAGTATTTTCAGTTCAACAAGTATTTAAACTTAGTAAATATTATACTTGAAAATTTCCTTAAAGTAATGTTTATTTCTTTACTTTTCAAAATCAGATTACAATTTAGAGAGGAAAATGCAAAATATAAAATGAATGCCCAAGTCCCAATAGTCTGTAAAATAACTAAAGTAGTGACAGAAATCAAAGGCACCCAGTGGTAAATCAGAATAAAAAATAAACAACTGAAAAGCAGATATAACAAAATATTTCAGAGAACAATTTGGGAAACAAGATTAATTTTCCCCAAATAATGATATTTTATACAGTTCTCTAATACGCTTTTCAAATATCTTCAGTTAAATTCCCTATATTTTGTTTTAGTTTTTTTTTCAATTTTCTGTGTCTGTGTGTGTATGTGTGTGATTATACATGTGTTCAAGCGTGTGTACAGATGTGTGTGTGTACAGGTGAGGAAGGAGAAGACAACAGACACTGTTCACCTTGATTTGAGACAGGATCTCCCACTAGCTTGGAGTTCACCAAGTAGGCTAATCTGACTGAACAGTGAGCCCCAGATATCAGCCTCTCTCTGCCTCCCCAGCCCTGGGATTACAATTATGCACCACTATTTCCAATGTATTTTTTTTATTAGCTGTAGAAATCAAACTCAGATTCTTATGCTCCAGCACCAAACTGCAGATATTTTGAAAATAGCATTTGTGATGACCTCATGATCACAGCTGTGTGTAAAATATGGTTTTGCTTCTTGCTATACTCTTTGGGGAGAGTGAATAAAACAGTATTTAGAGTGCTGGATCTGTTGTGCTTGAATTGACTTAGACACTACCATCTCCAATTTGTATAGTTTTGGGCAAATTACTTACTTCCCTGTGCCTCAGTTCCCTCATCTGTGAAGTGGTGGTAAAAGCAATACCTATGTTATTTACTCTTGAGATTAAATTAACATATGCAAGACACATAGCAATAGCAACTTGAACACAAAGAATGCAAGATACGCATTAGCTAATATTACTATAATTTTTCTTATAGTTCTTTAATAACTTTTATCTTGGCTTTATTCTTTCAGATATAGCAATGCTTCTTGTGTTTAAAAAACCCTCAACGTTTCCTTCTGACTTGTAGGTACCATTCAAGCCTTTCGACCCTCTTCATTCTCAGCTCTTAAAGTTCATTATGATTGATGCCTGCTACAACCAGCCTAGACCTTGGGACAATTGTTTCATACTGCTGTGTCTCAATTTATATTTCTCTGCTAGGAATTTTAATGCCCCATTCTATTCATATGCCCTTTTAAAAAATTAAAAACATTATATGATTTACTTATTTTGTGTAAATGCACTCATTTTGTGTGGTGCCCACGGGAGACAGAAGAGGGCATCAGAATCTTGGAACTTCTTCAAGAACAGTTAGTGCTCTTACCTCTAAGTCATCTCTCCAGCCCTACCCCTTGCCCTTTTATCTATCTATCTATCTATCTATCTATCTATCTATCTATCTATCTATGTATCATCTATCATCTATCTATCTATCATCTATCATCTATCTATCATCTATCTACCGTCTATCTATGCATCATCTATCTATCATCTATCTATCTGTCATCTACTTATCTATCATTTATCTATCTATGTATCTATCTCTCTCTCTTTCTCTCTACATATATGTAAATTTAGGTTGTTCATAACTTGGGCTCCACTAGCTATAGTACGCTGCCCCACTTCCTTCTTTCTCCACTATCTTCATTCCCCTGAGTCACACCTCTAATACTAACATTTTTGGATCACTCATGTGATCTTCTTTTTCTTTTTAAAGGTATTTTTGATTTATTCTTTTAATATTTCATAGATTTATATGATGCATTTTGATCATCTCTATCCCCCTTTACCTTCTTTCAACTTTCCCACCCTGTCATCTTTCCAACTTTATGCCCTACTTTTTGTTATTAATAACCCCCTTTCTTTCTTCCCTGAATCACAAACAAATGCTTTCTTAACTTCTTAAAATTCATTATACTATGTTACAGTGAAAACAATTTAAAAACATATTTGTCCAACAAAATGTGTGAACTCCTTGTCATGCTTCCATTAATGTCCACAGTGTGATTGTGGCTGATCACTCTTTGGTGTGAATGAACTTGTTGATAGCCATTTTAGTTTTTGTAGTATCATTAAACTTTCTCTGTGGTAGTAATCAGTCACTTCATTGTAATCTTACAAATATTTAACTAACATCCACTACATTGTATATACTGTGTTAGTCACTGGGATTCAGAGACATTTTCAATTTTAAAAATAACATCTGAGGGCTGGAGAGATGGTTCAGAAGTTAAGAACAGTGGCTGTTCTTGCAGAAGACCCGGAGTTGGATTCCCAGTACCCACATGGTGGCTAACAACCATCCATAACTCCAACTCCACGATACAAGTGCACTTACATTCATGCAGGCAGTACACTCATACACATGAAATAAAAATAAACAAAAAATAATAATATCTGAGATTATACAGATTTTTTTACATTAGGGGCACAGCAAGAATATTATAACTTCATTTTATAACATATTAGTGTGATGTATGGGTCAATAAGAGCTGACACACTTTATTTAAAGTGAGACAAAAATATTAAGCAACAATGAGTTATAATGTCAGGTTTAGCTACATCATGGTTTAGTAAAGATGCTTGGTTTTCAAATGCAAAATAATAAGGAAATTTACCATAAAACATGACCATCTAGAAAACTACAATTGAATAAGCAAGAAGACATTAGATAAGCAAGAAGAAATTTAGATACCTATTTTATAAATTTATAAATGATATTTGATGCTTAAGAAAGTAGTATTCAGTTTAGTTTACTAGAAACATAAGATTACGGTTTCTGTGGACAAACTATGCTGACTCAAAAACTGTTCAGTTTTGGGAATCTTTCAGTTGCTGCACAAGATTTTAAAAGTTTTCATGTCTTGTTTGACATAATCCATATTGTATCTCCTCATAAATGTGTGTCCCACAACTGGATTTGAATATAATCATGTTCCTAGGAAGTGTGCTAACAGAAGCTTTCTCTAAGGCTTTGTGATCTGCTCTGTGATTCAGGGAGCTGAGTCTATCGGCCCGTGAAGAACAGCCTGCTTCATAAGCAACTGGGGACTTCAATCTTGTCTTGTAGCAATGCCTGCCACCTGTTCTCTAAGCAAAATCCAAAAAAAGAATCAGAGCCAGCCTTTTCCTTGTGGTCACAGCAAACATGAACAAAGAAATTTGATGCTGTAAAGTGTCATCCTCAGAACATCCTCACTCCCAGACAACTAACCACAATTACTTCAAGACACAGAAGATTAATAAAACAGTTAATCACCCAGAAGAAGGATCTTCTCTGCTATGATTCCCCTTTCTTCTTCTCTAGCAAGCAAAGAATATTATTTTCCTTTCCTACTTTTACGCCCTTCCTTCTTTCCAATGGGAAGATTCACAAGCCAGTGTTTCCTCTCTATTCAGGATACAAATTGTTCGTTTTTACCTAGTGAAGAAATTCTGAATAGTTCTTTCTAGATTTTGTCTGTTTCCAGTTTCTAGCACATTATCAAAGTGGTTTTTCTGTCTAGCATCTCATTCAAAACTTCCCCCTTTACAGAGTGAAGTTAAAACATACTTACACATACATTGCCAAGTGGCAGATACCATGAAACTCCCACCATTTAATGGCATGTGATTGATTATACTGTGCAGCAATGTCACAGTCTTCTCATTTGGTACATAAAATTACAGAAAATTTAATTTTTTTGTCCAAAACTGACTTGGAATTGATTCAAAAATTTTTAATAACTAAGAGATTTAGTACATCTGACCACATAGTCAAAGACTTAATGATTCAGCCAATTCATTTTAATCCAAACACTAAAAGAACGGATGGAATGTTTCCTAGTATCTAATGCCAAAATGAACAGGAAATCTTACAAAGATTCTATGTTGTATTTTTTAAAAATACCGTGAGAGAAAGAAATCAAGATTCAAGAAATATGACATAGAGAAGAAGAAGTCAGTTTGCTCTAAGGGAAAAAAGAATGCTCCAAATATAAGCAATCAACTTTAGGCAGCTGATTTTGTCCCTGGGATGACGCCTAAGCCATTTCCTTTACGTGTCATCTTAGAAGAAAGTAGTGCTTTTTCATTTTATAAGAAGTCAGAGAGAGGGTCATTAGAAGCACAACTCAACCTATCTATTATTCTACTTAGCTGTTTCTGAGTGCTGAAATACACTCACAACAGAATTAAGGTAAACAATGATGTCACAGATAGAATTTCTTCTCCCCTGCCCCCCAAAATGAAGAAACATGTCCTTCACTGAGAGGCTGGATCTTTATAAAGGTAATCAAGTTGAAATGAGAGTGGGTTCTAATCAAGTATAACTAGTAACTTATAAAAATAGGAAATTTAGATGTAGAGTGATATGACATGCATGTGTAACGAATACCAAGTGAGGATGAAGCACAGAGAGGAGTAATGATTTGCAAGATATGTGAAGCCAAGGACTGCCAAGGACCAGCAAAGACTAGGACCAGAAGCCAGGGGAAGTTCAGGAAGGAGTCTCCTCCACAGGGTTTTGCAGGAGCTTGGCTATGAATACACTTGTCTTTGGACATCTGGTTCTCTAAAACTGAAAAAAATATATATTTTGTTGTTTACAACACACATTTGGTGGCACTTTGAGAGTAGACCAAAGATCATAAGATCATAAGAACAAGTTGAGACAGCATCCCTGATAAGAAAAGAGACTTAAAGGAATGTCTAGTAAATTGCCCAAGCAATGTAAGAGTTCAATTGGTCAGTTCAAACTTGCATTCATAGCTCCCTAGCTGAGGCTTTGACTAGCATGCCAAGCACCCACACAATGCTGCAATGTGAGCAGCACACTGAAGAACAGCAAACCAACACGATCATGGCATTCAGCAGACTCCTCTGGAGCACAACGTGTGGCCTGGGGCTTCTTGAGTCTGAATCAATTAGAATGAGCCTTAGAAGTTAAGTTCTAAGTCTAAACGGACAGGATAAATGGGTGACCAGGATATAGGGCTGGAACATTCTACTGAATCAGAATGCATAAAATTTTTTTGAACTAATCTCAGATAAACTTTACATGCATTAAGTTTGAGAAATGCTATTTTATATTTATGTGATTGTTTTCCTTTCTGATTGTGGTAAAGTTAAATTGTTGAGGATTGTGATGCCCACATTAGTTTCAGTACTACAGGCAAAGCAAGATAATTTTGAGTTCATAGAGAACATAACATTATGCAAGAGGGACCTCTACTTCTCATGAATAATACACACACACACACACACACACACACATACAACTGCAAGAAAACCAATGGAGGGCTGGAGAGATGGCTCAGCGGCTAAGAGCACTGGCTGCTCTTGCAGAAGACCCTGATTCAATTCCCAGCACCCACATGGCAGATAACAACCCTCTGTAACTCCAGTTCCAGGGGATCTGATGGCCTCTTCTGACCTCTGCAGGCATTACATGTCATGGGTGCACCTACCTACATGCAGGCAATACGCTCATAAACATAAAATAAAAATAACAAATACAATTTTTTTTAAAAAAAGGAAATGTAAACCCAAAAATTTACAGCCAATTCTGAAAGAGTTGCGTCTTAGCTCTGGAAATTGTTATTGAATATGTCAATGCTATTGTAATGAAATGCTTCTTCTGATTATGTGGTTATTAAATAAATAATTTAAAAAAATTCTCTTTTCATTGCTTCTTTTATTTTTTTTAATTAAATTATTATTATTTTCTTTTTTGGTCTTTTTGAGACAGGGTCTTCCCGTAACCGCACCTGGCCAGGAATTCACTATGTAGACCAGACTGACCTTGATCTCACAAAAATCTGCCTGCTTCAGCTTCCTGAGTGCTGGGAGTAAAGGTATGCATCACCAAGCCAGACATCATTGTGTCTTTTAAATCAAGACCCTAGGGGCTGGAGAGTTGGCTCAATGTTTAAGAGCACTGGATGCTCTTGCAGAGGACTCTGGTTGGGTTCCCAGCACCTACATAGCAGCAAACGATCATTCATAACTCCAGTTTCAGGGGATCCAATGGCCTCTTCTGTCTTCTACAGGCATTTCACGACATGGGTGCACTTATGTACATGCAGGCAAACACACAAGCACATTAAAAACTAATGATAAAACAAATCAAAAAATTAAATTAAAACCCTATATGTTGATTTTTTATGTAATTATAAAAAATACAACTCTATGACACTGAACAGCCTTTGGGGATGGGGTGATGTCTTAAATTTATCTATTTATCTACCTAACTTATTTGTGTGTGTGTGCGTGTGTGTGCGTGTGTGTGTGTGTGTATGTGTGTGTGTACGCACTATGGCACACCCATGGAGATCAGAGGACAATTTGCAGGAATTGATTTTCTCCTTCCATCCTGTAGGTTCCTGGGATCAAGCTCAGATCATCTTGGCACGAAGCATCTTTACTCACTGAGCTATCTTTTTCAGTCAGGGATGATGTTTTTGTTCATGTTGTCTTTGTATCTCTTTGAATCCTTCACATATATTACATGCCTTAGGCATGGTAAGAGCCTGATAAATTCTTACTGCCTAATTTGAAGGAGGAAAATCTGATGTATGAATACTCAGGATGAAACAGATTGATAGTTTCTGCACACTGATGACAGGAGAGTTAGAAGCTCACTTACAACTGTAGGCAGCTAAGTCACTGGGTGAATGATTATCTTGTTAATTTGCAGCTCTTTGCTAAGGCCTTAGAAATTATTTAGAACACTTGCATTTTTCCTATCTAGCATTCATGACTTGGAAGAGAAACTATACAGATTGCATTCTACAACCAATCTCGGTTCGAGTGAAAGTGAAGCAGTAAGTGCATAAACCCGTCTCATAAATGAAGATAAATTAATAGACATCATCAAAGGTGAAACTGTGATTAATGATGATGTCCGATTTATTAAGTATGTAATAATAAACCTGGTAAGAAGTCTGAAAAGAATGTATGAGACTTTTTAAAGATTAGCACAATAATCAGAGCACGCAAACTAAGATTTCTCCCACAGGACCTTTATTTTTTTCTCTCATTGGGTCCTTGTTCATTTATTGTACAAATAGAGTGTTTTTGATATCTGCATAGTTGAAAAGACCTGGGAGCAAGAAGTTACACAGAAGCCCCCTGTTGGAAAGTGAGGAAACTATAGGTTGAAGGGAACATGGGAAACATTTGCCCAATGAGTTTCATGTCTTGGAAATATTTTGTACATGTGTTGTATCCGGATAAACTACCTAGATTTTCATGTCTACCCTTCCCCAGTACTTACCTCATATAGTACCTGTAAAACATTGATATTTTAGCAAAGAGCTAAACAATTTCACTGAGTTCTGTGACTTTGGATTATGGGATAAGACATGGGGTGACACAGTGCTTATGGGTGATATCATTTGATTAGTTACATTAAATCTAAACCATCACTGCCTTTGACAGTATCTTGTGCTTTCTAAACATTGATTCAAGTCAGTGAAGAAATGTGGGGGTTAAAAAGGAGTTATTTGTTGAATCCTACTTAAGGGGATGATCAGAGTGACTCCTCCTCATTTCTTACATTACTATACACACCGTGATCACATGATTACTTTTATGCCTAATTTTTTTCATTCTGAATTAAACTCAAAATTGGCAGATTTCTATCTATTTTAAATTTAGTCTTATGCTCCATTTTATATGCTGGAGTAGACAAGCTGCACCAGCTACATGAGAAAAGAATTCTTCTTCGACAAGCCGTGCATTTGTGATGATTTGAGATGAAAGTAAAGGTTGGGCAGAAGGTGTTCCATTGTTCCAGTGCACAAAACACCTCCAAATCCTGACAAAGAGCACCATCAGGAGTGTTCCCACACTGCACTGTCTTCATTATTCACGCTTGACAGACACCTATTGTTTATGCAGCAAAACATTTTGGATCCTTTTCTTCTGGTTCTATGCCATTTAACCTCTCTTGGTCATCTATTATTCTATTCAAAATAAATAACAGCATGATGATGTTTGCTGATTCTCTGCACTGGCTGTGGAATCTGCGGCCGCCCACTTGAAGCTCTCACATTGAAGATGAAGGAGCTGAGACTCAGAGGCTGTGTACCTGATAGCTAGGAGACCTAGTCTGTGAACTCCAATCTTATTTCTATATTCAGTGCAATCAGAAAATATATCTCAAATTCAATCAGTTTTTCTCAGTGTATACGTGCTAGTAATTCCCTTCTCTGCACATTGTAGCTTTCTGTTGGGGATCGAATCCAGGGCCTTGCCCATGCTAGGCACATACTCTATCATTGATCTATATGCCGAGATACAGTGCAATTCTTTGGATAAAAGCATTTTTGAGATTGTCTTAGAATTTCAGTTTTTCTCAGTGTATACGTGCTAGTAATTCCCTTCTCTGCACATTGTATCTTTCTGTTGGGGATCGAATCCAGGGCCTTGCCCACGCTAGGCACATACTCTATCACTGATCTATATGCCGAGATACAGTGCAATTCTTTGGATAAAAGCATTTTTGAGATTGTCTTAGAATTTTCTTTGTCTAGAAGATCCCTTTAGTGACATTTCAGATTAATTGAATGTGATTTTTAGGATTCTAGATGAGAAATTAAGTTTAATCCAGTTCAGGGTTTTTAAAACTACATATAGTACATTTAGGTTCAGATTGAAAAAAAGTACTTTGTCATAGAAAAGATACATTAGAAGGTACAGTTCATTTTACTTTATGTCTGTTTAAGTTCTTGAGAAATCTTTGAACCAGCTGGTCTGGAACGTAATGGGAATTGAATAATACACAGGGATGCTTAAAAAAGCTACCCCCTTCCTACTGGGGCCATAGTCATGGAAACCTTCTGATGTTTCTAAATAAAATATATCCACTTTTTTCAACATTGTATACAAAGATAAACATTTTATGAAATAATCCAAACTGACTTGGAGATCTTCTACCATGCCATAGTAATTATTTATCTTTCCTTTTTATGCTTCATAAGGAAATTGCCATTAGGCAGTGGAGTCTGCTCAGTTTACTTCTGAACAGTTTGACTTCCTTCCTTAGATATCCCTTTAAAAGTCTGAATTTTTATTTTCACTTGTCAGCATAAAAGATCCCTTTCAGGATCATTCATTCTAATCATGAAGTGCTGTACTCCTGCTGAACCTAAACTTTAATGAAGAAATAATATATATCTCTTAATCCATTTTGATTTGACACAGCATCTTCTATTCAGTCAAGGCAAATGTTGTCTAAACCAAGACACAAGAAATGTAGGATTAAACAAACTGGTCCCTGTCAAATTCTCAAAGTTGTAAAAAAAAAATCCTATATTAAATTTCAATGCCACGTAATGGTATTTTTAATGTGAACTACCCTACCATTATATTTTCTTGCTCTGTGAAACAGGGCTACCCCATTGCATAACTCCAGGGGCTGCCATTTCTGTCTTATTCTATAGGGATAGTCCTGTTTAGAATATGTATTCTGGATGCTGTTTTGCCATCCATGACAGTCCTGGGAACAAAATCTTCATAATTCATCAGTTCAGAATCAATCTCATTTACAGTGAAAAAACAATGGTGAACATTATGCATTAGCCCTCCAGTGTTCCTTTGGATAATTCACAATTTCATGATCACACAGCTACATAATAAATTTCTGCTGAAGTGGCATCAAACCCTGGCCAGAAATAAGAGAATTCTCATGGAGTGGGGTATATAAAGAAGCTTAACTTCCTGAGGTCAAAATTGAGCAGTCCATGTGTCAGAGAAGCAAGCTTAAAAGCACTGGAGTAGCAGGGGAGGCCAAAAGGTGAAGAGAAAAGTGGTAAAGCTAATGAGAAACAACAAAAGGGTGACAGGGGCTGTGTGCTAATCTGTCCTCAGCTTCCTGTCCACCCCTCTGGGCATTCACATTTCATGACTGCTGATGCTTTCCTTGGCTCTGCTCAAGCTCCTCAACTATAGAATCAAGTTCAATTTCCAGAAAATAATAACAAAGATCTCTGGGACATAATGGCGAACGGCAAACATAGAACCATCCCACTCTAGCTATATCCAGTCCCCTCTCACTTTTCCTCTACCATAACTGCTACTTGCATCAGCTGCTTCAAGCCACGGGCCTGCCTGATATACATACCGGCCCTTCTTCAGCCACAAGACCTTGCTGACCATTTTCTCTCTGTTTCAAGGGCTTTCAGTTCCATCTTTGTCTAGCGAAACCCACTCCTGCCTAAGGTCTCACTGGGGATGTCATCTCCAAAACACATTCACTATTCCCTTTCTTTGTTGAGAAATCAACCTTTGTTCCTTTCTATTCTCATGTTATTGAAAACCTCCAGTATTCCACCTTCCACTTGCTGCCTTCCTAACTCAGTGATGGTCCCACTCCCTCTATATGTTGCCACTTCCTTCAGACAGAGAAAAATCCTCCTTGTGTTTTAACTGCCTTTGGATTAGGCAGAGAGGAGGCACATAGTAGCCACACTGTAAATAGTTACATTGATATTATTCAACATTTCTGTGATGGGGCTGAGCTTTATGCCAAGCCATTCACACTAAAACATAAGTCTTGGTCTCAAAGATGCTAAGTTTAAAAGAGGTAATGTCCTAGGATATGAAAGCCAGTGTTGGAAATAGAATCGTAAAACAGGCTTTCTAAAACTGATGACCCTTCCATTCCTTTCTTCTACTTTTATGACACCTCTGATATGACCCCAAAACATGTTCTCATACCCCCAGAAAGCCCATTAATCCCTAGGCCTGCCAGTACAGTGGGGTCTGCCATGAAGTACCTGGAACCTTGAGCACATGCCTGTCTGAAATCCAGACAGATGACTGATGATGAGAACCATGACCTGGGTTCTGATGAAAATGTTTAATTTATTAAGCATGCTCTGTTTTATAAGGTAGAGAACTGGAGAATACATCGATTCCTTTAGTTCCTTGATGTATGACCTCAAACAAACAATAGAAGCTATTGGCCAATCTGAAATGGTACAAGATAGCTATTTATAAATTTTATTAACTCAGAGAATTCAATATCTCATTAGCTTTTCTCCTACATCTAGACCAAAGGAATACACAGCAATTGCATTCATTAAATAATTATGCAGTAGCAACTTAGTAAGTTGTCCCAATTTAGGAGTAAGGTTCATTAACAAAACTAATCCAACAACATATCTACTTGTTTCATCAACAGTCACGATTATTGAAAGGCTGTGGTTCCTGCTGAGCACTGCACAACTCCTTAAACCTGGGAGCCAGACCACACATTGGACTGTCCTCATCTCCCACTGATCATTGAGTTTTCATGCAATACTCAGGTTTTATTGCAGCACTTACAGAAGCAAAAAACAGGTTTTCAAATGTAAGACATCAAAATGAATACAACACGATCTCTTATGAAAGCTATAAATACCTCAGCTAGAGTTTTCAGTAGTGATACAGTGATCAGTAGATGTTGCACGGTGCCATTTCCTTCAAAATCTGAAACTATCTCCTGGCCTCACTAGGAGTTTGCGTGTACATAGTTTAGAACCTTGGGTATAATTATCATACTTCACATAAGTTATTATATACAAACAACTTGGCAGTCATTTCTATTCTCTGCTATGTTTTTCATTTACTTATGGAAGCATAATTGATAGAGGAAGATATTTAGATCATTGGTATGTAGCTAGACAAATTTTCAGAAACTGAAAAAAAATCCATGAAATACTATCCAGATCAAGGAGGAAAGCATTTTCCTATCCTGGAGAACCCTGCATACTCCTGTCAATCACTTCTAAATTTCTGTCTAAAGTTAATCCCAGTCCTGACTCCTGAAATTCAATGTAAGACTTGCCTATTTGCAAATAGTGTTTTTTTGTTTTTTTTAATGCAAACATTTTTTTAGCTTCAGGGAACAAAATTGTTTCCTGATTGCCTTGCCACCTTCCTTATTGTTAAGCCATACTGATGATCCACACATCCATTTTAGATTGGTCTGGAGGGTCAGGGATTAACTTCTTACCTGAACTTAAACCAGCCAACCTTTAACTTTCCTTGGTGAGGGTGAAGAGATGACTTAAGACAACTCAGATAAAAGTCTCAAATGTTCCTTCCTCCTTCCTCTTTCAACTCCCCTTCTTTCCTCTCCCCTCCCCTCCAGTTCCTTTTCCTTTCCTTTCCTTGTTACTTAAAAAATATGACCCTCTCTTTGAGCTGGACAAGAGAACAGATGGCCCCAGAAACCAGGCAGCAAGTTCTCAAGGCTTGGACACAGCCAGCGTCACAGAAAGCAAACTGCATGTAAGTAAACCAAACAAAAGCAAAACGTTTCCTGGGAACCTAGACTCACCCACAGACTGTGCTTTTATGTGAGTCAATAAGTCAGCATTGTGCATCACTTAATTTGAGTTTGCATTTTATTCAACTCGCATATTTAGTAATCATAATATCTGCTAAGCATTGGCTACGTGGAAACTTCAGGAACATAAAGCAACAGAGTCCCCATTGTAAAGGGATTACAACATAAATTTCCTAACAGGAAAGAAAATAGTAGTGAACTAAAATTATCATTTGAGAGAAAATCAGACAGGATAGCTTTTATATCAACTTGTGCTTTTTAGGGCTCCATGATTTATACCTCTTGCGAAAGAAAGAGACTTAAATAGGTTAAGAAAAATCAGGGCATTTTTGATGTTTTTAAAAAATTACTCTGTTTAGTGCACACTAACCACTGTAAGTGACAAATCTCTTAATAGAGTTTTATTTAAAAGCAGAATTTCCCTGCTGTTTCTGCCTTGCTAATGAAGTTTTAAACTTACCTATAACCTGGGTAGAGTAAGGATATTTGATGTGGCATTTTCTTGACATTCCTATCCTCTTATAATCACACTCTTTAATTGTCTTTTGCTCATCCGCATAGGAGAGCTGACACCTCATCTTAGCTTCTGCCTTTAATCATAACTGTGTAGCCAGAAGTGCCACGAAACAGCACCCAGAAAACACCGTTGTCAAAGACAGTTTTGCCAATGCTTTTAATAGGCCAAAGCAAATGATAAAAAATGAGGGCATTTGCATATGTAGTTGAAAAAAAATTAAGGGCTGGTTTCAAATCAAATACCAAATGGGGTTTCTAAGCATTAAAACAGTCTAAACCAAATAGAAATGGGCCTCCTACGGCTGTGCTGATAACATCTCAATTCATTAGGCAGTCATAGAAAACAATGATAATTATAATAAATGCCAGGTGTACTTTCAAAGTAACTCTGTTAGAGTGTATAAATTACTTTGCAAGACCATCGTGGGCATAAGGCAGTAGCTCTAGTGGATGAGCTAGCCCCCCCACCCCCCACCCCCAGTGAGGAGAGTTTTCTCCTTTCCCAGCTCTGCACAGAGTATCGCTCTGCATCACTCCTGCCACACAGTGATGGAAACTTCCCTCCTGCAACGGCCAGTGTGGGATGCAGTTCCAGAAAGAAGCACAGCCAAGTGCCAAAGCAAAGTCTAAGACGAAAGGAGCAACCAGGGGTAATTTCCAGTCCCAAATGACCTTTGCCTCCTTCAAACACATTTCCTAGACACTGGAGGAAGAGTGTATTGTGGTGAAGTTAGATGTCTGACCTCCTGACTGAAATGTAATTATGACTTGGGACAATGAGCAGATATGTGGTCTTTATCACAGTTAACTGTTCAGGTGTTCAGCTTTTATCATGTGGAAAAGGAATAAATTAGTAGCACCCATTTTGGGAGGGGCACATATGAAAAATTAGCTAATATTTGCAAAGTGTTTAGAATACTAGCGAAAGTTGCATTTATTTTTGGAAAACCCAAAAGATGAGCTAAGGATTTCTGTGGGTATATTTTGCCCTTTTACACTTGCAATTTTTCTCACAAAAGGGAAAGAAAACTTTAATTTCCATTAACAAACTTCAAAACAAGTTTATCATCCATATTGACAGAGGAGAAATCCAAGTTGCAGGTGGTTTAAGCACCTTCCCCTCCACTAGGCACTCTGATTTCCATCCAGGTCTGTATTTTACCCAAACCTGATATATTGCTTTTTGGTTTGTTTTTCCATTTCTCTGACTTATTATCTGGAAGATGGACTTGTGTAATAAAGTACTAAAGTGGAAATAAAAAGATTAAAAAATACACAGAGCAGACGGAGAGCCACAAGTGCTGAGCAGGTTAAGACAGACACCTAGGTTTTCTCCTTCTTGTGCACAATCACAGTGCACCTCGTGGAATAACAGAGAGGCAGCTTTGGATGGGACCATTCAGATTACAAGACAGGAAGGAAACAACGTGGAAGCTCATTTCCACAGCCATGCAAACTCACTTGCTGTTAAGAAAGAGAAGAGAGAAATCAGGAAAAACATCAGAAATAGAGTTATTTCCAGATTCCAATCTAAACTATCAGTCAACATTTAATGTTAGAGTCTGGGCAAACGACTGCCACCATCAGCCTGAGGACTACTCAGTGCCATGCGAAGGACATTTTACTATCTAGAAGTGCAAATTTCACAGTGTTACTACTGTGTTGTTTTTTTTTTTAATTATTTTGTGGAAAGGGGAAGGATTAATTATCCGAGAGTAGTGGCATCTCATTACTTCTGGCATCCTGCAGTACAAGAAACACCTGTTATTTACTAAACAATTAAATGTGCAATGAGGTTTAATTTAATTTTTTAAAATTACAAAAAAAATGAGCTAGCTTTGTCTGATAATTTTGGCCACCAAAGCAAAAAGTATAGTTACAGTCAAGAACAGTATATTTATTGACTTACACGGATTTGGCGGTTACTTTTCCAATATCATAACATTAGAAAAACAACACAGAGATGGAGAGATGGTTAAGAGATCTTGGTGTGCAATCATGAGGACAGACTTCAGATCCCAACACCCACATGACAAGCTGAGCATCTCCCAAGCACTTCAAGCTCTAAGGGATACAGTGCCTTCTTCTGGCCATTCTATAGGCACAACTACACATCCCCGCCCCCAATAAGTAAAATAAATTAAAAATATAAAAATAGGGCTAGAATCACTCTAAGATTCTGAATTATAGGGAATGCTTTTAAAGTTCTCTGTACATATGGACATGGAAAAATGATAAAATTTAAACTAAAAATCATATAATTTTGATAAAGTTTCTACTGGGAAGTAGTTGATTAAGGACTGACATCTGTGTATGAATTTATATTTGATTAGTTTAAAAGTTTCAGGGCCAGCCGGGCATGGTGGCACATGCCTTTAATCCCAGCACTTGGGAGGCAGAGGCAGGCAGATCTCTGAGTTTGAGGCCAGCCTGGTCTACATAGCAAGTTCCAGTTCAGCTGGGGCTACAGGGGGACCCTGTCTCAAAAAGACCAAAAAAAAAAAAGTTTCAGGGCTTGGAAGAAATGACTTTCTCCAAAAATATTTCATTGAGGTTCCAGAATCTTTTAATACATTTGCTCAAGGTATCTTTTACAGATAGTCCCTTTCCTAATTAAGTACCAATGTGCCATTGGGGAAGGATAACACATTAGTGTACAACTCCTAATAGAACCTCTAAGCTGCACAAAACAGAACTCAGAAGAAATGAGCTACAGACAAATATTTTCTTTTGAAAAAACTTATTCAGAGCACATATGGTCTGAATAGTGGTGCACATCACTAATCACAGCTCTCCTGGAGGCAGAGATAGAAGGATTAACACAAAATTGAGGCCTGGTCTATATAGTGAGTTCTAGGATATCCAGTACTACATAGTAAGACCATCTCTGGAATTGTTAGAGTATCAATAAGCCCCATAAATTGAACTGGTCCAGACTATAAAAAATGTCTAGTCTACCTGTTGGAGGACCCACTTTTCCACTCTCACTGGTCAATTACCTGGTGATAGAACCACTCCCAGAAAATCAGGTACACCTTAAGTTATGCTAAATAGATGGGTGGAATAACTGGTGTGTTAATGAGGTAGCGAATATTTCCTGCCTGGAACTAGCTCAGATTCCCGCAGAACTTCTGGACCAGCCACAGCCATGTAGGTCTCTGTAAGTCTATCCACTTTCTTGGACTCTTCGGGAAAGGGTAATTTCTCCTTTTCTTTTTCATGCCTTTCTTATTAAACATGCTTTCTCTAAGGCTTTGGGCTGCCCCTAGCATCTTGTATTTCTTCACTTTTTCTCTAAAGCTTCCTTCTCTCAGCCAAGCGTCTGACCTCCATGCAGGCTCTAAACCTGCATGACTCCATGGCTTTCTTTCCTTCTTCCCACTATTTACCTCCTCAAGGCAGCTGCCAAGATTACCAGCTCTCCTGCCTTGAGGATTTTTCTTTAAGATTCTAATAAAATTGTAAAAGCTTCTGTTTGGGTCCATTCTTAAATTCTTTTATGAATGAGACTAAGAATCCTCTAGGGGACCCTCCTTCTCCCAGTTTTGTATTGGCGACCATGAAGGGATCCCAAAAGTCTAATAACTTATTTATTTGGTGGTCAATCAGAGATTTTCAAGTGCACACTGAATTTGGCTCTTAAGGGAGCAGGTTAGCTTCCTTACCCATTTTGCTATCTTGCCTTGGGGCATTCAGACTTAGGCTGAAGTGGCTGGGTGGGCTTGGGTGGAGCATTTAAAGAATTTTAGGCTGCTTGCACCATGGACAAGTGGAAAAAAGTATTTTAAAAGCCATTTTTTCCCTGAACTTTTTCTCAGGCAGAGAGGCTCGAAATTTTGATCTTAGGCCCTGTTGGGCACCAAGAAAGCTGTGCTCAGGAGATGTGGTCCTGAGGCAACTGCTTTTCTAACTATATCTAAGCATCTTAAATTTCAGTGTATATGGATAGTCACAGGCCATGCTCGGGCAAGATATATGCTTTCAGAGTAACAACGCAGTGATTTATGTGCTGAACCTGTGTCCTGTTCCTTCTGCTGCTTTCATGAGTTTCTTTTCCAGTGTATCTTGTATCTAGGAATGAAGAGATCCAGAGAACTTCGCTTTGCATTTACAGCTACAGTGGTTGGTGAGAGACATGGATTCCACTGCTTTGCTTTTCTATTTGGGGCATATATATATATATATATATATGTGTGTGTACTTTCTCCTTTTATATCAAGTCTAACTTAACTGGGGTGCTTTTTAAAAGTAAAAATGGTTGCTGTCCACATTTAATCTATGAGGCGTGTGAATCCCACAGGGCTTATATCCTCATTGGGGATGGGCTTGTTTTATCATAGGACTGTGCTCACTAACATGGCCATGTGGCCTGTTTGCCATCATGGCTGCTGACCTCACCAAGAGGAAGGTAAATATGTGACCTGGTCTCCACCTTGGTTGATGATATCAATATGGGACAGTCACATGGCTTGGTTACCATCTTGGACAGTGACATTTTTAAAACGGCAGTGACCTGTGTGACTTTGCCACCATCTCAATCCAACCATATGGCATGAGTCAAAATGGGGATACCCAGAAACTTATCAGGGGTGCCTAAGAGTTCCCTGAACTGCAGACATTTAATCATATGTCCTAATTCTCTTGCAATCTATTTTTATTTTGGTTTCTTGATGACATCATAGAATAGCAATGCATTTTTATGTCAGACTAAGGGAGTAATGCCAGATCTCCACAATGGGAGTTTAAATTTTAACATTATTTGGGCCTGTTTTTCAAGGGGATTACTTTGAGTTTTAACTTCTTGTATGGTATATTTACTGGATTTTTAAAGATGATTGTTTTAAGTTTTTACATTGCTTGTCATATTTACTGATTTTTAAAAGGAAATATTTTTAGGTTTTGCGATTGTTTGCATGACATCTTTACCTGATAGTTTTAAAGGGCTTATTTTGGATTTTGACATCTTTTATATGGTATATTTGCTGATTTCTAAAAGTGACTATTTTGAATTCTTACTGTTTTACATAGTATATTTGTTAGTTTCTAAAGGGAACTTAAAGTTTTTCTAGCCATATGCCTTCAAGACTAGCCAAGTACAAAGGGAACTGACACTTTGTGATGGCTAGACCTAGGGAGCGCATGGGAATTTGCTGTACTCCAGGGCCAAACCTTACAAGACACAAGCTGCTACCAGCACATAGCTACAACAATGGGAGGGAAAAGGGATAGCATACTTGGGTGGGAGGCTTAAGATGTGGGCTCCACTGGTCTTAATTCCTCCCCTTTATACACTGTGATTCTAAGTCTGTTTTTCCTCTGAAACAGAGTATTTACCTCTCTGATGCTCAGTTGCTGTATGCTTGCTATTGTACCTGCCCCATCATTCCCTGCGTACTTTCTAGTTACAATGTCATAGACAGACTAAAGGGAAAAGTATTGTGATACTCTCTCTTTGCAAGTTCTTTTAGGTACCATTGTTTTCTATGTTCCTTATTCTCCAGGTTATGGGTACATAATCCAAGGTTATGAATAGTGAATTATGAAATGGTTTTTCTAATCCAGACAGACAGCCCTCTTCTTTAAAAGAATTCACCCTGTGAGTTAATAGTCTTGCCTTAGTTTAAAAAGTAAAATATGAGTCAACAATTTGGAACTTTTAGGAAAAGGGTCAGAGGGAACATTTACTAGGATATCAAGGTTCAACCCACAAAGGAGCCAGATCAGGAAACCTTCCTAACTTATATCATCACTAGAAATTGGCTAATTTCCCTAATGCATCAGAGCCAGTGTTTGCTCCAGAGGTTTCATGTATGATGGTGTCTTGTACAGGCAGGATAAGATTAACCAGGTAAAATGCAGAAAGAATCCATTAATATCTCAGAGTGTTAGAGGGTCACATCTATAAGAGCAAATAATTCCAAATAGACTCCCCCTTCTTTAGGGTCACTATTAAAGAAGGAGAGGATACAGTTACCCCCAAGCCCACACCAATGATGGACTGATAGTGACTAAGTCGGTATGTCACCTTTTGTCATGGTTGCTCATGAACAAAGGATGAGAATCTCTGGAGGATGCTCTGGAGAAGGAGACAAAGAAGGTTTGGGAGATGTTCCAGATAGCTTATTTTGTCTTACAAATGTATAGCCAGTTCAGCTAAGATTACTGTGTCTTAAGCACAGGTTGTGCTACACTGTATCCTTATCCATTGAGATCTAAAGGGATGCTAATATCTTTTTGCACTCAGACCTGGTCTAGATATACAATGGAGGGCAAAATTTGCCCTGTAATAGGAAATATCAAGGAGGAGTTACTTATTGAGTCTTTCAGGTTGTCATCTTTGTGAATAGATACAAACTAATTCTGGGTATAAGTTTTCATGCATCTGGTCACATCAAGTATAGCCAGAGAGGATCTTGGGTTTGATATTGGTAAAGGCAGATACTTCTGTCAACCTAATCCTGCTTGATGATGGGGCCTCACTGTCAAGTACCAATGGTTTCACAAAGCTTAGAAATATCAAGCAAGATGACCCCTTAAAATCAAATGTTCTGTCTTTTGTCAATTCCTGTTCCCAATAAAGGACCCAGTAGATGAAAAGAGTTGCCTAGACAAATGTACACAAGTTATAAGAAGGACAGATGTTTCCTGTCCTGCTAGTAATCACTGGACTCAACAGCCCTCCTGTCTAATGTAAATCATTAAATTAAATTCTAAAGAGAAACAAATACCTTTTTGTATTAATTATATTGGTAAATTGTCATGTGCTGTTTGAGTTCATTGAGAAGCTGACTCTGAAGATGGGATTGACCCTTCCACTTCAGACTCATGCCTATTATCTCAAAATGTTCTCCAAGACTCTTTTCCAGGTTCAGGCTGGCCCCCTGACCCTGACAAGAAAAAGGAGAACAACAGAACAGCCTAAGAGTAAAAGCACTGTGCAGTTGAGAACAGCTAAGGTGTAAACTAATTTCAAAAGAGGGTATTATTATTTATCTCATGGTATAAAATGTCTACAGTAAAAGTAACTAATGGGATTCTCTAATTGGTCACAATACTGAGGAAAGTCACTAACACAGACTGATGTAAAATGTGTAGTAAATACAAAGATAAATTTAACTACTTAATGAAAAAAAACCACAAGATAGATTTTTTTAAAAAGGAGGACAATTCACAGTCGATGGAGAGGACAAAGAGGATCTTCTACCTAGAATTCCTCAGTCAGTAACTAAAGCATCACAGTTTCCTTGAATTGATTATGCTGGAAATTGTGAATATCAATTTGATAATGTTTATGTACCAGTTGCTTCTTTCTACCTAAAGCAAGGCTTTGATAGACCACTCTCTAAACTACACAAGGTAAAAAAAGATTTTTAACTATCTTATATTTCTATAAGGTTTACCTGGAAACTTATAAAGCACAGTGTGTACACGGGTAATATTAACTTATTACATTCTTATGTGTGTAATTAAGATTCCATGTTCTTTTAATAAAATGATGCTGCACAGCACTTTCTTCTGAGTTAAACAAATACCACTTTCATGACTTCAGTTGGGTCCACTAGCAAAAGATCATCAAAATTGGCCTTGTTGACTATTGTATATCTTTTCATTTAAGGAGGGGTAAGCAGGGTCATGGGACCCTCACCTGAGCATCCTGCCACTCTTCCCAGCCAACTGTATGTAATTTGGCCCTAATCACATCACACATGACCTCCTGGATTTGGGGAGGACTAAAGTATTTCATCTGGGGAAGGCTAGGAAGAGAAGGCTTGATGCATGCTGGGTAAAGGCTTTCCAGTGTGCATACCCTCAGGTCACTCATACACCCCAGCAACCCCTCACTCATCTCTGTAATTAAGCTCAGTAAATTCATTGGTTCTCCAGGAAAACTTTAATGTAATAAAACATTGGTTTGACACTAAAACCTTAGAAGGGGGTAAGCCTTGCTTAGCATCCCCAGGAAGAGAATTCTTGCAACAGATGGAAAATGTATTTGTTATTATGTCTCATGGTTATTAAGAAAGAAAATGGGGGGCTGCTGGAGAGATTGCTCAGTGGTTAAGAACACTGGTTGTTCTTGAAGAAGACCCGGGTTTGAATCCAAGCACCCACATGACAGCTAACAACTGTCCATAATTCCAGTCCCCAGAGACCTGATAGCCTCTTCTGACCTCCACAGGCATTGTGCAATATGGGTGCACTTATCTACATGCAGGCAATACACACATACACATAAAATAAAAATAGTAAATTTTTTTTAAGTTTTAAGAAAGAAAATGGAAAATTAAAAGATGTTAGAAGGATGAAAATTATGATGGCTGGATATTTCCATAATAGACAGGAACATGAGAACACCTAAGCAAGTAATGGAGGTCTGTGTAGGCTTGTTACGATTTATCAAGATTGAGACAAAGATAATATATAGATAATATTAAAATTTCTAAGGTCATAGCTTAGTCAACTAGTTTAAGGATGCCCACTAAAGATTTATTTAAGAATGTTGCCCAAGCTTTATCCACATAGCATATGGTAACTAAAAGTACCAGATTGTTGTAATTAACCTTGTTGTGTGTGTAACAGCCATACTTTGAGGCCTATATTAATCTGGTCAGAGGAACTTAAAGGACAGTTTTTGTTCCTTGCTCTCCAAGGTCCAGTAAGTTCCAGGGGACTATGGAACATTGCTCAAAATGTCCTTTAATTGTGGTGAGTCACCTGTCTTCCTGTTCATGGAGGCCATGGAGACCTCACCAGATGGACTTGAATGAGTGTCAAGTCTACAAAGTGGAGGGTCAACTTAGAGGAAACATTTCCTCCATGCTTCCAAGTGAAGCCAACCACAGTAAGCAGGACCTTTGGCTTATTTTCACATAGATGGAACTGGTAAAAGAAAGGAGCCAGGGACTCCTCCCAAGCCCATGTGACCCCTGAAGAACAAATCCTCAAAGGACCTTAAGAGTGAAAATAAATTTTTTATTTGGGCCAACCGTATGGTCTTAAACATCCAAAAGAAAAGTATAACCAAATATTAAAGTCATCAGTATATTTCTTTAAGAGTTCAAGGGATTACACATCCCAGGCATTAGACTTAAGTTCTTCTGTTATTTAGAAAATTATTTCTCATTGATAATTTTATTCCTAATAAGACAAAGCTACTCAGATGTAAGACTTCAAATCTTTGTCTGCAATACTGTAGTGCCCACCTACTGCTGAGGGAGCTAAGGGAGACAGCCCACTATTGTTCTAAAACGATGGCTAAATTTGCTTTCTCTCCCTATCTAGAAGCCTTTGAGAGGGACCTGACATTGATTCTAGCCATTCCAACAGCTATCAAAGTGCCTGGAAACAAATCCTGAGTCCATCACTCTAGAGTCAAGCCTTGGCAGACAAAAGAAAATTGAGGAGGAACCCAATAGAGAGATGCTTTTGGATGCCCTCATCAAAAAATTCCAATGAACTTTAATTTGGACATTTGAAATTTGCCCTGTTTTGACTTTTTCTGGGACCCTGTCTAGAACTTGTAATACTAATTACTCTTGCCTTTGCTTCTCCTTCACATCTCCTAGTCACCAGTCAAGGACCTTCTTTTCTCCATATAGTTAAGAATTAAGCAATTTGGGGGTCTTTTAGATAGACCCACTGAATGGGGTACCCCAATTGCCTCACCCTCTGTCCTTGTTCAGTATGGAAGAAGCCAGAGTGGTCTGCACCCAGATTCCCTCTTCAGAGGGTGGTGTTATAATAATAGGAGGTCCAATCTACAAAGAGGAGGGTCAACACAGAGGAATCACTTCTTCCATGCTTCCAAGCAAAGCCAGCCATGGTTGAACAGGGCCTTTGACTTATCTTCACATAGGCAGAACTGGTAAAAGAAAGGAGCCAAGGGATCCTCCAAAGCCCATGTGTCCCCTGAGGAACAGATCCTCAAATGACCTTAAAAGTAAAAATAAATTGGTTTATCTGGACCAACTATATGGCCTTAAACACCAAAAAGGAAAGTATAACCAAAGAGTAAAGGGGTCAATATAATTTTTTAAGAGCCCACATGTATAGCTAAAGGCTACATAACAAGCAACAATGCCAAATAGGCGATACCTTCTTTTGAGTTGTTGGCCAGGGTGGCCAAAGGGACTCCCAGATAGTAACACAGCATAGAACTGGGGAAAGAAAGGAAAAAAAAAAGGAATAGGGGGTAGAAATTGAGTAGGCAGTTAGGGTAAAGAGACCCCAAAGAAAAGTAGCCAGTTTCTTTCTTGGCTAAAACTCAAAATGTCCTTGGGCCTTTTAGCAACGTACTCTGCCCCAAAGGCCAAAAATGTTCAAAGTATTTAGGAGTTCTTATCTCTAGAAGATTTTAGGGTTACCTCTTCAGAGGGGAGAATATTAGAGTATCAATAAGCCCTATAAATTGTACTGGTCCAGACTATAAAAAAAGTCTATCTGTTGGAGGACCCACTTTTCCAGTCTCACTGGTCAATTACCTGGTGATAGAGCCACTCCCAGGAAGGCAGGTTCACCTTAAGTTATGCTAAATAGATGGGCAGAATACCTGGTGTGTTAGTGAGGTAGAA
>NW_008357493.1:1330573-1333402 GCF_000622305.1 Nannospalax galili
TTCACTTTTTCTCCTCCCAGCTATGTGGCGGTGAGTCAGCCATGTGTCTGACCTCCATGCAGGCTGTACACTGCATGGCTCCCATAGCTTTCTTTCCTTCTTCCCACTATTCGCCTCCTCAAGGCAGCTGCCAAGATTACCAGCTTGCCTGCCCTGAGGATTTTTCTTTAAGAGTCTAATAAAACTGTAAAAGCTTCCGTTTGGGTCCATTCTTAAATTCTTTCATGAATGAGACTAAGAACGCTCTGGGGACCTTCTTTCTTCCCTTTCACCCTCACTGGAACTTAAGTTTCCCGTTCGTCTCCAGCTTTCATCCTGACCCACAGTTCAGCTATTGGCTCCGGAGCACATACACCTGGATACCATGCCACATCATCCTGAGAAAGTAACTTGACCTTGTGGCTCAGTTTCCATTTTAAGAACGGGAGCTAAGCACATCTGTTCAAATGTTTATAAGCTGTCCAATCTATGGTATTTTGTTATAGCAACTCAAATGAAATAAAATAACATGAGACAAACAGGAAAGATCCATGGAGTAAGTCCCAATGGACACCCTAGTAAAGCAGTCATATACCATAGTAACTGTTTAGGTGGAGAAAGAGATGAAGACATTGAAACTGTAGGCTTGGGATTAAGCGCCCATGAGGTAGAAGAGGAAGACCAGGAGTTGAGTCATTCTCCTCTGTATAGTGAATCCAAGTTCTGGACTACATGAGGCTGTCTCAAAGCAAATAAACAAAAAATCACAGGGGAAACAATTACCATATTCAAAAGGAATAGTTCAAAATAATGAGAAGGCAGGTGAGAAAGTATGTGACATTGATTCCCAACCCTAGTCTTAATTATGTGCTTCAGGGTGCCACTGGAAGATAGGAAGCTTCCTCCAAGGCAAGATTAAAGCCACACACACACACATACTCCACAGACCACAGACTCTTGGTTAAAGTGAAACTGAGAAAGAGACAAACTAGCCCCATAGCCAGAGTGGCAAGTCAAAATTCAACCTTTGAGATGTTCCACAGACTTGGCTACCTTGGGCATTTCTGTTTCTTCTTTGTGGGATCTCAAAAACAAAACAGAACAAAAAAATAGATGCTTTGGAAGAAGAGCCACCAGTTAGTCGCATGACCACAAACTCTAGCATTTGTAAAGTCCACTTGAGAATTCTGCTAGTAACACTGGAAGGAGAATCATGGTAAAGGGAGAGCAAGCTCGCTCTCCTAGTTCCAATGCACTCTCAGAATTCTGCTCCATCATGGTTATTGAACAGTTTAGATGCATATTTCTAAATAATACATGTTTTAGAATTGTGTTTTCTTCCATTGCATACAGCAGGGTTAGATAGAAAAGGTTTGATACTGTTCAAAATTAAATTCATCATCTAAGTATTCAGGCACTGTGTAATATTTTAGAATATTTGCAACTATAAAAATGTGTCATGGTGTAAAATAGAATTACAAAATAGAATTTCTAGCAAGGTTCTGAATACTGCTATATTCTAGACAAAGGTATACACACTCTACTACACTGCAAGTAGCAAATTAAAGGGTAACGTCTTTTATATGCTGGTCTAGCCTTCAGAGTAAGCTTTGGAAACATATCACAACAATTCATGTTATATAAAAGTGCAAATTTGCATTTAAACATGTTTTGGGGCTATTTTTGTTGTATCTCAAAAAATTTAAAGGATTGTATTACAGAGAAACAAAGCCCTGCATTAGTTTTCTTGGCTAATCCTTTGATTACTGTTTTCTTCTCCATCTTGGAGAACAGAAAGACAAGCTGGAAAAAATAAGACTTCGTATTTGATGGAATTATTGTGTCCTACACAAATATGTTCCAAAGCATTTGAATTACTCCGTACAGTCAGTCTTCCAGCAAGGGAACAAGAAAACTGGAAAAGCTTGATGTGCTGGCACGTGCCTTAACCTTACCACTCTGGATGCAGGCAGGTCTCTGTGAGATAGAAGCCAACCAGCCTGGTCTCCATAGTGAAGTCTGGAACACCTAGGGCTATGAGGATACTGTCTCACAACAATAAATAATGAAGGAAGGAAGGAAGGAAGGAAGGAAGGAAGGAAGGAAGGAAGGAAGGGAGGGAGGGAGGGAAGGAGGGAAAAGGGAGGGAGAAAAGAAAACTGGAAGGAATGTTTTCGTGTACGAACTCATACACAGATGTCTCTTGGGATCCCTAGGGGAAGGTACCAGGAATCCTGGCTTGGCAGTCATATATCCTCTTGGCTATTTTAAATCATCAGTAGATTACTTGTAATGCTTAATACTAAGCAAACATTGTGTGAATAGTTGTTATCGTGTACTGTATCGGGAATAATGGCAAGAAAATGTCAGCATATGTTCAAACATAGATGCATTCCTAAATATTTTCAGGGGGCAATGAGAGGGCTCATTGGGTATGAGTGCCTAATACTCAAGGCTGGTAACCTGAGTTTAATCCTCCAAGCCCACATAAAGGACAAAGAAGAGAACTGAGTCCACAAAATTGTTCTCTGATGTGCTATCACATGTGCCATGGCACATATGTGCCCACACACATACCTCATACACACAATAATAATATATAAACCTAAAGTATTCAGTCAGAGGTTGACAGAGACCATGAAGACACAGAAGGCAGACTATTCTTAAGCAACAAGATACACATGCTTTGCTCATAGTACATGAGCTTTCTACTTAAATGCTCTCATTGATGCCATTTACCAGTGTCTTCAGCAACAGGGTCTCACCATCAAATTCTAGAGGGCAACCAAGAGCAACGGCAATATCCAGTATTGTTTGAGGGTCTAGGAACTGAAATTATATATATATATA
>NW_008357493.1:1333458-1337335 GCF_000622305.1 Nannospalax galili
TTAATCAAAAGAGAAAGGACCTAATTGATAAAATCAATGATGAATGGGGAAACATTACAAAAGACAGTGAGGAAACTTAAAGAATCATTAGGATGGACTTTAAAAACCTGTATTCCAGTAACCTGGAGAACGTAAAAAGAAATGAATGGATTTTTAGATATGTGTGACTTACCAAAATTAAAGCACGATTAAGTAAACAATCAAAACAGATCCATAAAACTAATGCAATAGAAGTCATTAAAGTCTCCCGACTATAAAAGGCCTAGGATGAATACAGTGCAGAATTGTACCAGAACTTCAAAGAACTCATACCAACATTCCTCAAATTTTACATAAATAATTGTGTAGCTGCCTGTGAGTATGAAGCATTTGATTCCCACAAACCAGTCCCATCATTCAATATTCCAGAAAATGAAATTAATCTACAGTACAAGGTTAATTCTGCTTGTTTCTTTTAGAATTATAAAGGGTTCTACTAAATACTGAACTGTCTTTGAAATATATCCCATTCTTTTACTGTTAAAATGTTTCTAATATTGTGTACTTGAAATCCAAGTTTTTGGCCAGTTTTGAAATACTAATTATAAGCAAACAATGACCCCATTGGTAAGAATAATATAGTAAGTAGTGGACTCAAGCTAAAAAAAAAAGTTGAAAACATTTTAAAGTCTTTGATTACTATCTCTGAATTTACCCACTTATACACAATTACATTACTTGCAATTGATGTGAGAAATTCACATGATTTCCACTGGAATATATTATCTGTGTTCCAAAGAGCCTATCTTCACATTTCCACAGATATCCCTGAGACTACATTGCTCATATATGCTTCAAAAGACTCAACCCCGGTGCTATTCTAAGCCATTCCTGAACACACATCAAAGTTTGGATAAGAGCAGTGCCTTACTAGTATTGTCTACCCATCAGTTATCCACACGGAAGAGCCTCACCATGGGGCTCCCTGTAAGAGGAGAACTTAAAGGCAGGTGGCCATCCAGGTGGTGGCATTTCCACATGATCAGTGTTCATTGCTTATCATAGCTGTTCCCCTATAATTTGTAGACAGAGGAGTTTGCATTAAAAACTCAGACGCCACTTGTTCCTGTGACTTTGAATACGTTACTTAGCTTCTGGTTTATCCACCTACACAACAGGGATAATATCAGCTTCCTCCTGACTTTGTTGAGGGCACTAAAGCAGATCATGTGTGTAATGCAACTGCTCCATAAGAGGGGTTGAACCATGTGGCTGTTTACTATACTAATCTCATACTGCCCAGTAAATAACTTTTATATCTTTCATCTTTTATATCTTTTCAATCTTTCATTTATTTGTCACCAGGCACATCAAAAAATATAAACTACAGTTAAAAAATCTTCAAAAAGGTCCATTTGTATCTGATCTTCAATTTAGTGGAGAACTTCATGGAATTACTTTTCTCTGAAAGTCGTTTAAATATAAATTAAATATATTTTTCAAAGCTCATTTACAAGTGAATTTGTTAAGAATTCTTGAAGTGGTTATTCAATTTTGCATTCTTGCATTGTTATTTAACCAAATTTAACCAATATGAACTTTAAAGCCCATCTGAATGATCAGCTCCTATAACATGTGGCACCTCTGTCAGGAGAGGCCTATTTTAGGAATCTGAATCTGTTTTCTGCAAAGATATATACTTGATTTGAAACTAAACAAGAAAAACTAAACTACGTGGAAGACATGCGCTCATGCAATCTTAAGAAAATTAATGTTTGAGGGTGACAAGCTTGAGCTGTGAAATGATTACAATTATATCCATGTAGAGAGAAACAGAATCTGGAAAAGATATAGCAAGAAAAGCATAAAAATATCCTTAAAATCAGAATGCTTAGGTCTCATTTAGTTTATGGCTTAAACTCCATGACTTTTAGGATTAAAAGAGGGAAAACACCTAAAATATTGTGCAGGGATGGGGAAAACATACCAACAAAGTATATTCCCAGTCATGAGTTCAGGAGGAACTGGCTATGAATTCAAGACTTTCAGCAAAACAACAAAATTATCTCAGAAATGTGCTTTAGAAAATAGTCATTCTAGCAGACCATTAAGCTAATTGTAGTTACCTACTGAAAGGGTTTTACTGCTGGATGGATGTTTAAAGCATGGAAGGAGTCCTCAATCCACTAGCAATTTCAAATTCATTTAATTGAATAAACTGATTGAAGTGGCATGTGTACGGTGATTTCTACTTGGAAAAAGAGTTTTGTGTGTTTTATTACTTTCACAGAACTGATTATGTTATCATGTTAAATATCTTTTAAAAATTAAAAATAAATTAACACACACAATTAAAATATCCTATGGGGCATGCATTAAGATAATTACATTCCTAAAATGCAGAAAAGTCTCGTTATTTTGGCATCTTGCTGTGTCACTGAGTCATCAGCATTAATCATAGCTGACATATTCCTAATGCATTAGTGCTGTCCTTCATGGTGTGAGACTCTACCCTGGAAATAGCATCTTCTTTGTTGAATAAAAAAGTGTGTTCAGATGAAGAAACCTGAAAACACATGATTTTCATCTTTATCTCTGGCTCTTTCCTTGCAGTTCCAAATGACATTTTGTAAATGCTATGCATAGGCTATTTTTTTTTTACAGTCACTAGCATTAGGTTGATAATAAAACTTACTCAGAATATAAGCTGAATAAGTACAGGGACTTTGATATAGCTCCAACATTTCGCCGTTGAAGAAAGTGATGTAGTGAGTTTCTAATTTCTTCAAAATTTTGTCAAAGCATCTGCTTAGTAGCTTATGCCCCTTCAGAATTCACACTCGTTCTCTAAGGTTCTAAAGTCCCTCCACCTTCAAATGATATTTTGGTTGTACCTTCCAGTCCTTAATGATTAATTTCTGTGAATGACAGAGGCAGCCAAGAAAAATCCATTTTCAAGGCCAGAACATTAATTTTGCCTGGAGTAAAAAAGTTGAACTTGATCCTTAAAGATTCTCTGGGCAACTGTTTGACTGTGATGTTTCTGTTTGTGAGTTCATTACAATAAAGAGATTTAAAAATAAAAATAAGCCTAAGAATTCTAAAGCAAAAAAAAAAAATCAAATAACCAATTGACTATCATTTAGGTCTATTATCAGAATAATTATCCATAATTTCTTGGAGAAAGTGCAATCAGTATTAGACATTGTATTCTCTAGTTCTTCATGCAACATTTTCCTTAACACCAGAACTGCATCATTTATTTTATCAATACCATATTAAGCTAGCATAAGACAGTTATATTTCTTTGGGTTCCACTTCTAGAAAAATGAAAAATGGTTTCTGTTCTTTCTGTTGGTCCATTCTACTTCTTAGCAATACCTACTTAAGAACCATTACATAATAGTAATTCAATAGCCAGACATGGTGGTACATGTCTTTAATCCCAGGAGACAGAGGCAGGCAGATCTCTGTGAGATGGAGGCTAGAGTGGTCTATATAGTTGGTTCCAGGCCAGTTATGGGTACAGGGAGACCATGTCTCAAAATAAGTAATAATAGTAATAGTAGTAACAACAATACCTACTTAAGAACCATTACATAATAGTAATTCAATAGCCAGACATGGTGGTACATGTCTTTAATCCCAGGAGACAGAGGCAGGCAGATCTCTGTGAGATGGAGGCTAGAGTGGTCTATATAGTTGGTTCCAGGCCAGTTATGGGTACAGGGAGACCATGTCTCAAAATAAGTAATAATAGTAATAGTAGTAACAACAACAACAACAACAATAATAATAATAATAATAACAAAGTACTATAATATTTCAATATTATTTACTAATAAAACTGTACTACCAAGCTGTGAAATTTGTCATTGTTGCTCTAATGTAAATTTGC
>NW_008357493.1:1337625-1342150 GCF_000622305.1 Nannospalax galili
GTGAGAAACTCTCTCTCTCTCTCTCTCTCTCTCTCTCTCTCTCTCTCTCTCTCTCCCTCTACCCATAAATAGTTTTAAAAACAGCTTTTCTTCCTCACTCTCTCTCTCTTCCCCAATCCCCCAATCAACACACACACACTACATTTATTTTGAAATTGTTTTATCTCTATATCCATAATGTTGAAATCTTTATCACTTCCTACTACTTCAATTGCTGCAAACTTAGTCTAAGGCTTTCCCATCTCTAGGTTAAACACCACAAGAAACAGGTTATTGTCCATAATTCCACTCTTACAATCTAGTCTCCACCTAGTATACACTTCCTTTTGAGGTATAATTCCAATTACACTGCACTCCTACTAAAAAGTCTCCCGAGTTCCCATCCCATCCAAGGTGAATTCCCTTATTCTTACTATGACTCTGACTCTATCTATACTTCCTGTCTGTCTTTCATTTCTAGCACACTGGGTTCCCACTCTTCCTCAAACACACCCAGTAGCTTCTGCGTCAAGTGTCTGCCTCTACCTACGTGCCATGCTTTATCCCAAGATTTCTACATCCTTATATATTCATGGTAACTTTCAGTGCTTAATTTCATAAATTTTTCTTTTGATTGGTTACTTATCTTCTCCCTAATCTAGAGTTTTGGCCCTGTGATACATGTGGTCATCTGTTTTTGTGTTCGACAACTATCTGGACTGGGAGTAATGCTTTGTCTGGGAGTGTTCAACAAAGATTCATTGAATTACTCTTTGTTTGCACAGTATTCAATATATTTTACAGGAAATCCTTAAATCTGTTTATAGTAGAATTTTAGAGGCCAAGTCACCTGATTCACTGGTCAAATGATCATCTTCCTCCAAGACAGCGTAAGAACAGAAGAACAGAGTATGCTTTATCATGTTCCTAAATCTATTGCCAGTTCCTCCAACTGTCACATTTGTCAAAGGTTGAGAGGATTGATCTGACTTATTCTCAACACTACTCCAGAAGCATCAAGGAATCACATAGAAAAATAACATTTTTGCATAATAAACCAGAAGCAAATCTCTTAGAGTATAATTTTTATAGGAAAATGCAAGTTAAATTTAGGAAGATGAAAAGGTTACAAGTTATTTTCAGACAGATGAATTCCTGTTTCAGATGTTAGCAAAGGTGATAACAAACAGTGATGAAACCAGCAGGTTAGTCTTGGTGTTCATGAAGAAATGTCGAAGAGGAAACAGTAAGTGCAGAGGTGTAACCACAGCCATGGAGGCATAAGTAGAAACCAAAAGCACTCACCAGGAGACAAGGCTTGTTCACCTACTTAGCTCAAAAAAAGGAAGTCAGAGCTCCTACCACCATGGACAGAGCTAAAGCAAACAGCATTTCCTACCAATTCAATGCAATTCAAACAAATGTTTTTACTCCCAGATAGCTTATACCTGAAAACTTGTACCTTTGATACAAAATATCTTCTCTCTTTACAATGAATCAACCTGGAAATATCACACTGGATCTAATTCCCCGGAATCAGGCAGCGCCAGGTTCACCCAGTGCTCCAGAAACACCTGTTAGAAAACATTCTTTAGTCTTAGTCCTTCAGTCCCCCTGGCATCATAGTGATCTAGAATCTTATGAAGTACTCTTTCTAAAGATCTATAAATGAGGGCCAGAAAGATGTACTTAGCAATTAAGAGCACTGGATGCCCTTGTAGAGGACCTGGGCTTGATTGCTATCATCCACATAGTGCTTCACAACTGTCTTTAACTCCAGTTCCAGGGGATCTTATGCCCTCTTTTGACTTTGTGGGCATCAAATGTGTGTATGGTGGACATAATTCATGAAGGAAAAGCATTCATACAGATAAAATAAAAATAAACTAATATTTTTAAATGATCTGTAAATGCCTAAGATAATAGTCTTTAACACAATCAAGAAATTGTCTATCCCCTCTGTCGGGAATACATTATCTGTAAGCTTCATTTTATTAAATATATGGAAGTTTGATGCCTTAATTGATAATTATATAATGGTCCACTTTTTTTCCGATTTCCTCTTTCATATGCAAAATAATTACCCATGAGTTTTTACTTTCTGAAAGACTATAAGGAAACTAAAATTAATGATAATGGAGGGTGGTGTATGTTTGTTTTCCTATATCATGCCCTGTTTTCTTCGACTGCACAAATATTGGCTATTCTTACTCAATTTCACAATCAACAAACAGAGCTAATTTAAAAAGCAACGGAATTTCACAAATATTTCTTTGATAAAGTTCATCTACATTGACTGTCATATAGATACATGGACTGATTTTTGCATTGATGATATAAAACTGTTTGAATATTATAAATACTGCAATCTGGTTCATAGATTCAGTAATTTTTAATTTAAAATGTTTTAGTCTTAAAATGCTTTGATCAACAGTTAAGCAAACATTATTATTTCCTCCATAATCACCCTAGGTTCTCCTATAGACTAATTAAATATCTCTCACTGCACATGTCGTTTCCATTCCTTTGGAAATCATCCCAAAATTATTACACTAAGAACCTCTAACTGTAAATGCTTGCCAAGTTCTCCCTGTTATTCATACCAAAATAAAGCTACATTTATTATAATATTAATAACATCCACTAAGTGAATGGTCTCAGTTACTTTAAAGCATTTTACCAACTTTTTACTATAGAAAAACTTTTCAGAATTATATGAGTTGCAGAGCTCATAAAACAATATGATTCAAAGCTCAGAACACTCAAATTGAAACTCTGTCCACATTTCACAAAGATAGCCTTAGTGTGAAGAGGGCTAGAAGCACAGGCCTGAGCATTCTTAGTTTCTAACCCTCAAATGTGACAGTTGTAATTCATCAATTATAAACATCTTTTGGTCTCACAATCTGTCATATGGAACTACTACAAGCAACCACTAGAAACCGATTGTATTTTATTCAGGAAAGATGAATTTTATTTGTTATCTCCAAGAGCTTAGTGATATGGGGCCATATGATTAAGAAAGAATATAGTTTTCAAAAAGTTGGGATGAGTGATAATCACTTCTCCACATAGTTACTTTAAAATGATTGCTCAGTTATACCTATGCCTACTCTGTATGAACAACTCTGTTTACTGACCTCAAAGTTGTTGGTCTGAGCTGGGCATGGTGGCACACCCCTTTAATCCCAGCACTTGAGAGGCAGAGGCAGGCAGAGCTCTGTGAGTTCAAGGCCAGCCTGGTCTATGTAGTTCCAGGATAGCTGGGAGACCCTGTCTCAAAAAGACACACACACACACAAAATTACGTGTATGAGTGAGTGATAATTGACCTTAATGTTTTTTGTCAGTTCAATAGTGTGGGACTCCAATGGATTGTATAATACTTAATCCTCTGAAAATGCTGACCTAGACAATTTGGATTGCCTGAGTAGGAGAAGGACAACACCATAAATCAGATGTAGATAATATATCCAAAGAAAATGACAAAAATCATTTCCAACTTGTTAAGATCTTAATTGTATTTTTCCTGAAGTCTCAGTTTGTCATCTATGGTTTTACTATAATAAAATACCTTTCACATAGCTATGGTAAACAATGGAGGTGATTTAAATAAGATCAACAAAGCATCCAACACGAAGTAGTCTGAATTTAAGTAAAAAAAAAATATTGACTCCTACCAATATTAATGCATTTCTTAACCCTAAAATTTGTTTTGAATATTTTTCAGACTAACATCTAATGACTAGTTACATAACCAATACATATTTTAAAAATACTTTATAAACATCTAATTTAGATATTATAAAATTCTCATAGAGTACTGTTTAGCAATCTGCATATGTTTGTGTGTGTGGGTGTGTTGAATACAACATACCATGTAGCCCAAGATGGCCTCAAACTCTTAATCCTCCTGCCTCTGCCTCCCTAGTGCTGGGATTACAGACATATACCACCATACCTAATTAAAAATCTCTTTCAAGGCTATATACTTCAATTCTTTATCCAATATCTTATTTTACCAAAAAGTTTGAAGCCACACTAAAAGGCACACCCCTCAAAAAAGTTATATGTAAAATCTTTTGAAATATCAAACATACATCAAAACCAACTCTAATATGGAAAATAATTTGGAATCATCAGAGATAGAATTAAAATGACTATAATTAACACACTAAGGGACATAATAAAAAGTGTGGACAAGATGGGGGAGAATGGGAAAGGTAAGTAGAAAGGTGGAAATTCTCAGAATTAATCAAAAGAAAATACTAGAAGTATTTTTTATGAAGTAGAAACAGAAATAATGCATTCTGTTTGGCAGTCTCATCAGAAAACTTGGTATGGCCAAGTAAAGAATCACTGAATTTGAAAATAAGTCAAAGAAGTCTCCCAAATTGAAACACTAAGAGAAAAACTTAGTAACGTTGGAGTAAAGATTGGGAAAGAAAAGAAAAGAGACTATCCAAGAATTGTGGACTAGTTTAAAAAGGTACAACATACACATTTTTAAATACCAAAAGAAGAAAGAGAGGATGCCATTTATGAC
>NW_008357493.1:1342360-1397923 GCF_000622305.1 Nannospalax galili
GATACCACTCAAGCAATAAGAGAAAAGAGTGAAATTTTTCCATTGGCAAAAAAAAGCAAACAACTACCACCTAGCCTTCTGAATCCTGCAAAATTATCCTACAAAAATGAAGATCATATAGATTGTTTGGAAAAAATAGTCAACAGAATTCGTTGTCCGTGAAACTTCCTTCTTCTAAGACAACGTTGTTTAAAAAGCTCTTAAAAGAAAAAGAAAATAACATAGATGGGAAAATTGAATCTTCAGAAAGGAAGAACCTTAAGGAAGGAAAAGTAAAACAAAATCTTTTGGTTTTATGCCTTAGTTGATCTAACAGAAAAATAGTCTCTTCAAAATATTGCCAACAACAACATATCAGACGTTGACAGCTTAACTTGCTGTGAACAATGGTGGACGGATAGGGACGCAAGGGAGAGACTGCGAATGCTCTAAGTTAACTGCACACCTACTGAGTAATATGGTCTCTTTGAAAGTGGATACATCTTAGTTGCAAATATGTACAACAAAGTCCTGGGTAACCACCACACTTATGTTTTCTGAAAAAAAATTAATAGATCAGTTAGATTGGGAGAGAAAATGGGATCTTAGAGAAGACTCAATTAAAAGCAGAGACAGTAGAAAAAAATAGGACCAGAAAAAGACATTTTAAATGCTCTGAAAGGTGTTAGAAAACAGGAGAAATATAAACACGGGCAGATATTTAAGACAGTAAAATTCTTTCATTTCTTACACGTAATGATAGTAATATATTGGTGACATGGGAGAGCTTATTCTAAGATGTATAGTGAAGTACTGAGGAACTATATGTTGTAATGTCTGAAACTTGCCTTTAAGTGATGCACTCTGTGTGTTTATGCACAGAGAAAAAGATAAAGAAGCAAAATCCCAGCCACTGTTGTGTGTAGATGATGACTATATGCTATTTAGTATGTGGCTACTTCAACTTCCTTATATGTTAAAAAATGAGGAATGTTGGGAAAATGGAAACATTACTTACTGTCAACACTCACTTCTCTTGTTCTAGCACAGGCTTCACAGCAAGGATATTGGTAAAATCCACATTCTGTTTACGTGTCCTTTGAAGCATCTCGAGACTTTAAGGCAGAAGAGTTACTGTCCGTGGATGGTATCTGTCTGATGTTTGTTTGCTTGATTTTCCTTTGCTTTTCAATCCTGGGAATTAAACCTGGGTGCTAAGTAAGCATGCTACCACTGAGTTCCACACTCAACCCTTTTAAAAATTAATTTAGATTTTATTTTGAGATAAGGTCTTGCTAAGTTGCCCAGGAAGGCATTGAACTTGTGATACTTTGCCTTATCCCTAGAGTTTGGATGCTGCAGATAAGTGCCCAAACAATAACTGATTCTAAATTCATAAACATTGGGCTCTTTATGGTTGGATAATGTTGCTTGTTTTTGCTCTCATTTCTTGAATGCTATTATAAATGGATTTTTTGTCCTCAAGAGGTTGCAAAACCATAAACTGCTGGTCAAAAATCCATAAATTACAATTGTGAAATTTTAATTTTATTTCCTAAGTCATATAATTGTATATTGAGAAGTAATTTGAGGTTTACAGGAACTGCAGGAAATAAAATTAGTAGTATGTGAAATTAAAAATGAGCTAATACACATATTTTACTAAATTTATAATGCTATCTCATTTTATTCCTTATTAGAAAACTGAGCCTCCTGAGTCAGTCTCAGTTATGTGAAATATGACTGCATGCTGCAATACATTCTAGACGTGATTAAAAGAACTGCATGGCACGATCATGAATTGTGTTATATAAATTAAACCTGACACAATAACGTATGGCTAATCAAACTGCAAGGCCATTATAAACACCTATCTCCCTTCCTTACATGCTTTGTGCTGGCATAGCAATCACAAGATTAAAAATAATTATAGCAATTTGAACGGAACATCTGTTAAATGTAATGTTTGCTATCAACTGTCATATAGAAGTGGTCACAAAAATATCTGAAGGGCAGCAATTTTCTAAAATAACATTGAAAGCCTCATTTAGTCGTTTTGCTTTTGCATCATCCTTTGAAAGAATTATATTTGCATGTGTGTGAGTTTGTGTGTGTGTGTGTGTGTGTGTGTGTGAATGTGTTACTCAATATAAGATAGATATGTATGAATTTCTCTAGGCAGCGTGGCCCTAAACTCCAAAAGACTGTGTATTAAAGGAAAGATAAGAATTCAGAAGTAGGAAATTAATGTGGTTTTGAAAAGGAAAATAATTGTTTTCCAGCTTTATGGTAACAGAGGTGTGACAATGAGTCGTATACTCTGCATAAGAGCTAATTCGTGTACTTTATAATGTAAACTAGGCTAATGTCTGGCACTTAATTGAAGTCAATTTAACAGCATTTACGTGAATCACATTGTTTTAAGAATTGGAGTGAGATAAACATGACAAACTGATTCCAAGAAATCATTAGTCTAATCTGTTCCTAATCTGCTTCAAAACAGATCAGATCTAATGAGGGGGAATAAGTCAGCATCTAATTGTAATACAAGACTAAACTCTATCTAGAAGTAACTTCCCACAGTATACCAGAGCAGATCAACCCTCTTTCACCAGAAAACCATGGAGTTCATGGAAGAGTTAGCCTTTGATAGCTATTGTCTCTGGTGGCAGAGACAACAGTTAAGGGACTTTTAGAATAATTAGGATGAAAAATGGTGAAGAAAAAGAGAGAGGACATAGTCACATAAATTTCTATGAGATTTAATTGACAAAACAGCTTAGTGTGTCATAGCTCTGGCTGTGATTTGACACAAACCTAAGTCACGCTGAGGTAAAATTTCAATTGAGGAATTTCCTCCATTAGATTGGCCTATGGGCATGTCTGAGGCAGTTTTTTTGATTGTTTATTGATGTAAGAGGGCCCAGCCCACTATAAGCAGCACCACCCTGCGCAGGTGGAAGAGGCTGCATAAGAAATAGTGGAGCAAGGTAGTAAGCAGCCTTCCTCTGTGGTTTCTGCTTCAGTTCCTGCCTTGGCTTCCCTTGACGATGGATTGTAAGCTGCAAGACAAATTCTTTCTTACTCAGTTTGTTGTTGGTGGTGGTGTTTTTCGTAGCAAAAGAAAGTAAAATAGGACAGAGTGGATAAAGAAAACACAACAGGGCTGCCCCATATGCCACGGATTGCTGCCTGAAGCCCACCAATCTCTTAGAGCACAGGGACAGGCAAGTGGTAGCTTTGAGTATCCAGCCACTCTGCCTCCACGAACCTCTTTCACTGTCTCCCCCTATCCAACTAGAAAGATGTGACCCCTATACACACACACACACACACACACACACACACACACACACACACAACCAGATCCTTGATCACGAAAAAGAAAACTTGCAATCCATTTTTCTTCTTGTACAAAAGAGAAAAGTGATTTTTCAAATTTTACTGTCCCTCTAACAAGAAATTCAAGTCAGCAAGTAACTTGCACAGAAGTCAGAATGCTCTTTCATAAACACAAGTATAGTCATGAAGACAGAGCAATGGAAACAGCAAAGTGGTAGGAACCAGCGTAATTGAACTATGACCCCTCCCATGAGCCTGGAATTGTGGTAAAATCCCATGAACCTGAAGTTGTGGTCTACTCCTTTGAGTTGGAGTTGTGGTACCCCCTGTGAGCTGGAGCTGTGATACTGCCCTGGGAGCTGATCCACTCTCATGAGCCAGTGTTTTTGGTCCCCTCCTATGACCTGGAGCTGTGGTCTGTTCCTGTGAACCCAGAGCTGTGGTTCCTAATCTTGACTCATGATTCCACATTCCTCTGATAGCAGGCTGATATGATAGTGGGAACAGACTGGAGGATGGAGGACTTCCTGATGTTGGGCAGTAATTTCAACCTTCTCTGAGTGATTGCACTTCCACAATCCCCTCCCCCAAGGTTCCAGGTTGTGAATGGCAATGATTTTGCCTCTGTGTTAGGCTTATGCTGGGGACAAGGGAGATCTCTGTCATTTGCAGATTCTGGTCTAGATTCTCAAGAATGGACTTCCCATCTCCCCTGGAGAACAGTTATGGCCATGACTCCACACACGGCCCTGGGCATCCGTGACTTGATACTGGTCTTCTCCCATTGCCAGGCACCAAGAGGTTTTCTGTCATTTTTTCTGTTACTCTTCTACAACTCCAGCTCACATTCTGCTGTGCCACAGAAAAAGTAAAACATGTAATTGAACTTCTAGAGATAAAATAAATCACACTCTGGGGAGTTAAATAAAACTGCTTTAATAACCAAACTATTATAGTTCTCAAAAAATGTGACTGTATTTAGGAAAGTAAATTCACAATTCTGTATGTTTTATATAATGTTTTATTTTTACTGACAAAACTATACTACCAAACTTCAAAAATACTGTGAAATTTATCACTGTTGCTGTAAAATGAGTTTGGCATCCACTCCCTTTCCAAATTCCTCAACCTTTACCAAGTTTTTAAATGTAATCATGTATTTTTAAAAACATAATGCTAATAAAAAATTAAAAAAAAAAAACATGAAACCAGTGATTGTTGACGTTTCTGGCAGTGTAGAAATCTTACCCTTGCCCTAGAACACAGGATAGAATATCTGAGAGAAAGGAGCTGGGCCTTGACGACCTTATATCTACCATGAATCTGGTTTGCATCTAGGTTAGAAACTGGAAGTCAATAACAAGAACAGTCTTGAGTCTCCAAGCAATCTTCTCTTAAGTCTCTACTGCTATTTTTTTGCAAATTTATGAGTGACCACAAGGAAACAGCTTTATAAAATTATTGTTGTATGGAATGATTTCTTTCCCACCTCCTATAACACAATCCTGCCAGCATCTTAACTACAGTGTAGGTGTGGTAAGGATATTTTCTGATTCCTAACAGTTTCCTGCCTAAAGACAGCCCCCTCACTCCCCGCCGCAGCTCCCTCTTCTGTGGACACACCAGCTTATCTTCAAGAAATCCCCTTCATTTCATTTATGTGGACTCTCACCAGAAAGTCTCAAATCAGTGTTTCTCTCACCTGCTCACTTTCTCCTTTTACTCAGCTCTATAGCACTGTTCTAGACACTATAAACTATTCAACACGCATGTGTGGAATCTATTTATTGTCTTACCCCCCCTCGGTAGAAAAAAAAAGTCCATGCTTCTCTAGGGATCCTAGACTAATGCAGATTTGAAAAGACATCTGGAAAAACTATATGACTTATATGCTGGATCCTGGAGATTACAGTGCAGAGGCAAATCTATCAGTTAATAGAATGCAATAGCAGTTCCTTTCCCTGTGCCCCCACTGAAGAGGTCTAGTACTATTGAAATTATAGCCCACCATTGTCATAAAGCACTACTTCCTTCCAGTCTGTGAACTACATAAAGACACGAGTCCTTTGTTGTCCATCTGTGACCCTCCCTTTATACATGTCGTGTCTTGCCCTTTGTAGTCATTATTTTTGCAGAGCTATGACCAACATACCTGGCAGAAACAAATGAAAGGGAATGTATTTATTTTGTCTTATGATTTCTGAAGTGTTAGTGTACCATGGCAGGAAGGTGTTGCAGAGCAGAGAGCCCACATCGTGACACCCAGAAAGCAGAAGAAAAGAAATATAGGAAGTGTCTAGAGTAAGGCACCCCTTCCATGGGCTTGCCCACAGTGATATACCTTCTCCAGTGAGCATCACATCCTGATTTTTATCCCTCCCAATAATTTTCATCATTTCATGAATCCACAAAAGGGTTGATCTGAATCCAGTCAGAGCCCTCATGATCTAAGCCTTTCTGGGGATGGCACCCAGACATACCCAGCCATATACCTACTCACTTCTCAATCCAATCAAGTTGACCAAATCAACATCATACTCTGGAACTGAAAAAGGAGTGAATTATGAAAATTAGTAAAAATCATTGCCTTCTAGCAAAGATTAAACACATTTAAGGAAATCTGAATTTTAAATAATATATCAGAATGAATTTTTCTTATAATTATACAATAATTTGATGCATCTTGAAGGAGTTTGTCTTCAGGTTTAAGAGTTACATGCAAGGGGCTGGGAGGATGACTCCGTAAAGTGCTTGTCATGCAAGCATGAGGACCTGAACTCAAATCCTCAGAACTCATTTAAAAAGCCGGGAATGGTGGTATGTTCCTGTAATGTCAGCCTTGCTGTAGGGACTGAAGAGAACTGAATCCATGAAGTTCATTAGTCAATCAGCCTAGCTGAATCAACAGGTTCACTTAGAGATCCTGTTTCAAAAAAAATAAAACAGAAACAATAAAACAAATAAAGAATAATGGAGGAAAGCATTAGTGGACTTCAGGTCCCCTCATTCATGTGCACACATGCGTGTACACTGACATGCACGTGTGCACACACATGTACAACACCAAACACACACACACACACACACACACACACACACACACAAAGACATAAATGCAGAGACTACTCTGCAGCATTAATGTAACATGCATCTGATCAGAAAATCAAAGTAGGCTTCCCAAATTAGTGTAAGAGGAACATTCTACAGTTTCGTGAGTCCCACCAAGGTGACTTTCCTTACAACCAAAAATGAGTATGATTGAATGGAAATATTGAAATGAGTTGTGAAAGTTCTGAACACTGTTCACCCAGATGGGATAGTGAAGTCAACAGAGACTTTCACTTTACTTGAAAGTCTAAAAAGTTTCAGGATACCCACTAAGGTTAGCCAGACAATTGCTTATCACCATAGCACCTTATTTCCTAAGACTGATAGAACTTTCTTGTCTTCTTTGCTATAAAGTGCTTACCAAGGTGATAAAAGTCATACCATTAATAACATATTTTGCTATGAAATATCTTATACAAAAATTACCACTCTGAACTGTGAGGCACTCTCAAATGCTATTGCTATGGGATGGGATATCAAATTAAACTTTCAATTTGATGAAGATTAAATTGATAATCACATTAAACTAATAAACTCGACAGATGAGACACTGTTTCCTGGAATAAACAGCAATGCTGAACAATGATAGACTTGGAAGTGGGAGCATGGCAAACCTCCAAAGTTTAATATAAACACTTGCTTTAATGTGTTACAGGAACAGCCCCAGCTGGAGATTAAAGTTGCCTTAGTGATAGAGAACAGAAGGGCTGAAAACTGTAATATTGGATCTCAAGATTATTTGTGTGGAGTATGACGAGTTCATGTTTTATTGGGGGTGAGTTTTGCCCAGTTGAGGGCACAATTATAGTATGCATTCATTAGCACATATCCAGAAGATCAGAAACTACACAATACAAGAATGCCCCTTGTGAAAATGAAGGGAGCAGTGTGATTCCAAGATACATCTTAATAATGATATCTTCAATGAGAAAATAACTGGATTGTTAAAAAGAAAAAAACAAAATTGCTCAGAGAGGTTGAAATAAAGGTGATGCATATGACTCAGTTATTGTTGTGGGTTTTTGTGTGCTTGATGGGAGCAGGGGAGTGTAGAGGATGAACTGACCCATGAACCGTGCCTCCATTTCTGTAGAGATAAAATACCAAACTGGGAACATTCACGTTTTGAGACCAGAGCTAAGCATAATTGCAGCAAATGTCTTAACCAAGTACTTATTTTTGTTTTAGGGGGGTTAACTTTCTCTTCTTCAGTTCTTTTTTTAAAACATAGGCATGGGAGAAATTTACATACAAAATGCATGTAATGCTCAAATGCATCTTGCATTGTTTTATAAACCTGTAATACCAGAAGCCGAGGCAGAAGAACAGCCATAATTCAAGGCCACTCTGGTCTACATATTGAGCTCTAGGCCAAAGAGGACTACATAGTGAAACCCTGTCTTAAACAAACAAAATATCCAAGGGGGCAATGTTCTGCTTTCTTTGCTAGCTCTCTTCCAGCTTCAAAAATGATAATCCCTACATGGGGAAAATAAGTCCCTGAAATACTTGCAATGATCATAAGCAGAGTCAGCAGAATAAATAACAAATTAAAAAAAAAACTCTGCAGTTTCCACCTAGTTAATGGTCATATGGAGAACAGACTCCAGTCTTTAAACTCACTGTCTAGTGTCTTGTCACAGATATCCTCTCTGTTCTCCCAGAGTGCTAACTGAGATACTGACAGAGGAGCTGCCAAAGCCAGCAAGTTCATGTGTGTCTCTGATTTTATTATGGAACTGGTATCCTAGGCATTAATACTGCCTAGCATTACCCATGCAAATAACAAAAATAAAGCAAACAGTATTTGCAACATCAGGGTGGAAGATAAAACATTCAATGTATTCAGCAAAGTGAGGAAGAAAATAACTTCTGATAGGCTTATCCTTAAAAAGGAACTAGACATAATTTCAGATACTTTCCCTCCATTTGGAGAGAGAGAAAAGATGAGTCACTTCCAAGTGCCATGTTTATGTGATTCAGTGCAGGAACACAACACAACTGTTTTGTCAGCTCAGTTTCCACTGTCAGGTTCACTATCCTATGTAGTAAGTTTTGACAGCTCTACCAGAAGCCTCCTGTTAGTTACTTTTATGTTGTGATCAAATACCTGACAGAAACAACTTAAGGGAAGAAGATTGTATTTTCGCTCACTGTTTCAGAGGGTTCAGCCCTTGGTGCTTGGCCTCGGGCACTTTAAGGAAATACTTGGTGATGATGAGAGTGTACAGTGAAGGAGCGCTATTCACTTTGTGGCTACAAAGGAAGCAAGGAAGGTAACAGGAAATAGCCAGGGATAATGCACTCCTAAGTACCAGTCCCCAGTGGTCTATTTCTTTTTCCTGAGCCCTATTTCTTAAGTTTCCAGAAACTTTCTTTTATTTTTCTATTTTTATGTGTATGTGTATGTGTGTATGTCTGTGGGAATGAATGCCACTTGTGTACAGGTGCATAAGGAGGTTAAAAATTAGAAGCAGATCTTTTAGGGCTAGAGTCACATGTTGTTTTGGATGCCTGATGTGGGTACTAGAAACAGAAGTCACCCTCTAGAAGAGCAGCAAGCACTCTTAACTACTGAGCCATCTCTCCAGCCCTTCCATAACCTTCCAAAGTGGCACCACTCTCTGAAGACTAAATATTCAAAGAAGACCATGGGGAACATTAGACATTCAAAGAATGGCACCTCCTTTAAGAACAAGTTACTTTAGACACAGTTTTCTCCATAAGTAGCAAAGCAACCTAATCTCTATGAAAAGAAATGATCACAACTTCCTTCCATGACAACATAGCCCTCTCTCATCATTACCCCCTCCAAACATATTAACCTGTCTAACTACCAGTCCTGTGTATGAGGTTATCTTGTGCCTCAATCATCATGGCCACCTTGCCGTTGGAGAAAGAAGCATCTTTATGGAACCACCAATGCCTTTTCAAAGAAGATAGTGTGTGTATCAGACAGTGAATGATATTTGGACATTTAATTTATTTCCAGGACTTGTTCTACGGAAGTAATATAAAACTGTCCATATTTTGCTTTGCTATCTATTTTGTACAGAGAAAACGTTTTAGTTCTTATATCCTTTTAGTTACAAAAATCTCTACATGGATAATTACATGCAAATAAGCCCAAGAGACATCTATTTTGCTCTTGAATTACAACATTCTTTATGCAAATAGCAGCTCTTAAACTTGCAGGGTTTTCTCTGATCGATGCCAACACCATTCTACACATCTCAATGTGGCCTAGGTTTCAAGGTTTTTTGCTTTTAATTTCTTTCTTTATACAGAATAAGAAAAATATTAGTACACTGATCTCTCAGTAGGTACAACTTTTTTTTTCTGATTGGTGTTTGAAGTTCACATAGCACATCTCCTGGCATGTTAAAGTAAATGAAATGTTTTCAGAAATGACTCTAAGAATTCCAGAATCATCTCAGAAAGAACCATGGAGGACACACCCTTATACTGACTTTTGTTATTGCTAACCAAATGTAGGAAAGCCTGATGGAGTTCACTGATTGCACATAACCAGCTTGCAAAATACATCAACATGAAATAATGCATTAATATAAAATAAGTAGCAGTTATTCTTAAAATATTATTCTTGAAGTAATTGGTAATCAATTTGGAGAAATAGACAAATTTGGTCTCATGTATTTCTGAATTTAATTAGGGTACAAACTTGACAACATTAAAACCATTTTTTATAATCACTTGGAAAATAACTACAAGGAAACAAATAATGGCTTGCCCTGAAATTTTAAGTGCATCAGTTTATATCATACATATAATAAACATAGCCAACACTTTTATTTATACTGAGTATAATCACTAAAATATGTTCATCTGTCATCAATCTATGCCCATATTTGTGAAATCCAATGAGTAAGTATTAGATACAAGCAAAGTTCTTGTGCTACAAAGAGCTCTAGGAGTAAATGGCCATTGTCACCAAAAAAGTATAATATGATCATGATATCCACTGCCTAAGAATCGATGGAGTATGGGGAATGATAACTAACATTAAAGGCCTATAAAAAATTCATATGGAAACCTACCCCTATAGAACCTTCTTAAAGTATATACCTATACATTATAAAAAGAGACTTAAAGTAGTTACCTTATAATGGGGGGACATTGACCCTGCTAGACACCATAGGCTGGCAAAACTAAAGTCCAATGCCAGAGATGGACTCCCCCTTTTGAAGCTGTTGAACACTGTGGACCATTGCCACTACTCTTGATTACCCCCAAAACTTCACAGTAAGACCCTATTGATGAAGACATTACGCACATGAACTGTAGAACAAACAAGGAGAAATCAAGCTGGTGCTGACTTCAAAGCCTAATCTCTACTATCTAGATTTCATAGTGCTGAAAGATGCTATACAAGCCACCTGCATAGAAAATTTATCATCCATCTTATACTGTTGTGAATCATACAACCTACAACTGACCCAGAAAAGTATGGCCACCTGTGCAATAGTGGCATAAATATAGGAACAACCAACTACTTTCTAATTGTATTTAAGGTCCACTTCATAGAATGGAACTTATATTTGATAGGGATATCAGACCTAGGAACCCTAGGTTAGGCAGTCCACAAACCATGAAAGAAAGCCGAATACATTTACTAAACAGATAAATTATTACATTTATTCTTAGTGCTTTAATGCTATACCCATAGATTAGAGCATCTCTCCACTCTTTGCAGAAGTCTTGCTTATACGGCAGATGCTGAATAACAAAGAAACCCAAAACTGACCAGGTGCATAGAATAAGAGGCTGAAGATTGCTTATCCCTGAAATAGAACACCTATATTGAACTTCTGTCTCCCAAGGCTAGGAAATTATTTCAGAAGAAGGGGATGGAAAGACTGTAAAAGTCAAAGGAGGTGGATGTCCACAAGGAAACAGAACTTTCCAGGCTGCCGGTCAGTTACTCATATGAACTCACAGCAATAGTGACAGCATGAACAAGTCCAGTGTAAGCACAAGTCAGACAAAATCCCAGCATAGACATGGACAAGTGGGTAAGAAACCTCAACCCTACTCAAGGAATTATTGACAAATGGTAGCTGCTGAGAAAGGGAGATCAGTCTTCTTTAAGGGGAAGAGAGAATCTTGGTAAGTTGACAAAGATCCCGTGGCTGAATCAACACCAAAGGGAATTTGAGGACACAAACCTGACTCTATAGGTGTGTGTGTGTGTGTGTGTGTGTATGTGTGTGTATGTGTGTGTGTGTTAGTGTATTTGGGGAGGATAGTAAAAGGGGTGCAGATAAGGGGAGGATCTAAATATGATCAAAATATATCATATGAAATTTGTGAAACTTCAATGAGAAAGGAAAAGTTAATTGTAATTTCTTATTGGGAGAAATGCTAGCAATAGAGGAAACTGGGAACTATTTTATCTAATTTTCTGTGAATTAATAAATTTTCTAAAATTCCCTGAAATTTTAACATTAGCAAAAACATACCTTTATGTAACCATGAAGACACAAGGCATAAGGAAATAAAATTGAAAAAGATTAATAGCATGTGATTCTACTAACTATGAATTAATGCATTGATTGTTTTAATGTTGCAATAAGCAAAGGTCCAAAACCAACTCTAAAGGAGGCGTTGTTTATTTATTTGGGGTATGACAGAACAAACTAATTCAGATCGTAGTGAAAAAGAAGCAGAAAACAGAATACAGGAAGAATTCCCACAAGATACACCCCAGGTGACCCACTTCTTGCAGTTAGGCCTCACCTCCAGCTTTTCACCCATGTATTTTAAGGATTAAGGTCACCATATTAAGAGGTAAGGGCTTAGTCCACTCTTGGGCCACAGCCCTCATGATCTAACCCTCTCTAGAAATGCTCTCCCAGACACACCCAGATGTGTTTCTTAATCTGACCAAGCTAGTAATGAAGATTAACTACATAATCAACAATGCAGATAGCAAATGCTGGAAGAGCCCAAGATAAGCCAGCGTGGGGCCACCGGGAAGATCGGTGAGACCGCCTCAATGTGAAGCTGCCTATTTTTCATCTGTTGTGATCGTGTAACAAGCCCTGAATGCAAATCAATTTTACAAGTACTACTGATAACGTAGAATTCCTTACTTTTAATGAAAGGTGACTTTCTCTATAAGCAAACAGACTAACAAATCAAAGGCAACCAAACTGAATTTTGAAGTTCATTGGCCCTTCTTACACCAGAAATAAGCCCCAAATAACCACTGGAAACCTAAAGAAATGCCAATGTTCAGACCCGGAGTCTCAAAACTCTACTGTGGAGACAACAAAATGGGCAGAGAGAAGTCCGCTTTATAAGGAAAGAATATGACATTTTTAATTCAAGGGTTTGTCTATAATTCCTAGTGTGTTTGTCTTCATTTAGTGGACCTCAAATTTGTTTCACAGGGGATAAGATGGAACTGGAGGACAGGGGAGAAAATAGGAGGGAGAAAAAAAGAGTGAAGAAAGCACGGGGTTTCATGTAACGGTGAAGTCAGCTTTCCTCCTCTTGAATCAGAAAATGGTCTAAAGTAAATCTAATACAATGCTTAGTGCATGTGATTAAATAAACTAGAGACATTTTAACAAGTTTCACTCTAAGGCAAATGTATTCCATAATCAAAAAACCAGGATTGGCCAGAACAGGCATGGCAGCACGTGCCTACAGTCTTAGGCAACAGTCTGAGATGTGAGGAAGCAGATGTTTGAGGACTGCTGCAACTTCCAGATCATGCTGGTCTACAGAGTAAGCTCCAGGCCTACAAGGACTACATAGTGAGATCTGGTCTCAAAAAAAGGCCATGAGATTCATACTTATGTTTATAATATTGATGTAAAAAATGGATAAAATTTAGAGTGGGCAGAGTGTAGAGCTACAGTCATGTATCTGAACTCCCAGCAAGCAATAAGATGCTGACCAAGAAGGTAGAAGAAGACGTGGACCCCTCACTACCCTGACATTATTCGTAAAGAGTGAGACTCTGGGTTTCCATTTCTCTCTCAGCCCCAAAACAATCAGATTCTTTCTGTTAATCATCCTGTGCTGTGGTAAAATGCCAGAATTCCTCCCTGTTGAGAACTGGGATATAGGCAGAGCTGTGACAATGCCTATGGTGGTTTTCATTATAATAAAGACAGTTTATTGAACTCTCACTCTGTGCTGTTATGTCTTGAGGACACAGTTCTCTTGATGAGTGGTTTAAGTTCCTATAATGAGAAAGTGATAATGAGGTTGTACTGTGCTCCAAGACATTTCATTATTTGTTAGAATACAGTGGACTAGCTTAAGTGAAAGAAATCAGGGTATAAACGAAGGAACCTGAGACTGAACAGAGAACTGAGATAAAGATGGATCAAGACTAAGGTGATAAATGAGTCTTCCTATATCTTATATCTCTATTAGCAATTCAGGTAGAAATCATCATAGAAATGACAAAATCAGATTTATAGTAATTTAGATACCCTCAAATTCCACCTTCTTAGACAATACTCTCACAAACACCAAGTAAAAATCGGAAGGACTAGTGTTAATAAATATCTGCCAGGTTTGAGCCACTGCTGTGAAAAGCACAAACCTTCCACAGGTGGAAGTTAAAAAATAATTTTCTGTCAAGCATGGAGTCATTCAGCACTGCACGTATTGGTGAATTTATCATTTCCAAGTGTACATGACACATCCAAATCACTCTACTATTATTAATATGACTTACACTGAATGTCTATTTGACCAACAGACTTCAGAAAGGGGTAATGGTGCTCTCCACACTCTAAGACAATTTTATGTTTTGGTGTAACGTGTTCTTGCTGTTAAACTGTGGATTGTAGCGTAGGTGCTAGAAAGACCTGATATCTAATACCAGGTGATAGTGGTGTTTACTCATGTGTCTGTCCTGTTATTTTGAATCAGATATTCAGGTTATTGTGGGTTAGTGAATGATGACAAGACAGTGGGCGTCCATCCCCACTCCCTCTATGTACTAACTGATTGTTCTGTTGAACAAAGGCAACATGGATGTGAATGTGAATGTTGATTTTTTTAATTATTACGGGAGTCAAACTACTTAATAGAAATCAAACACATTCTCAGTGAATAGCTTTATCATCTGTAAAATTGATATGCAATTTCAACCCTCCAAATATTGTAGACCAGAAAAACTTGAAAAGTCATTTATTAGAGACTGCTGCTCATGACCTAAGTTGACAATTTCTAAGACTGCAGTGTATCCTGAGCAAGTATCATATATATCCACTGGGATTCACTGAAAATTAAAAATTTAGGTCAAAGTATTATATTTTTGGTTGTGAGGAGAGAATAGAAAACATGCTCCTTCCAGATAATATACATGGTTTCTGAAGAAAAATATAAAATAACTATCATTTTACCATTTTTAATACTTTGTATATTATTCCAGATTTTAGTAGATATATTTATGTATCATAGGTTGTATCACATAAATTCATAATTAAAATCCTTTTTTCTAATACCTTATGTTAAATAATATATCACAAGCATTGTTCTATATTAGCTGTTTAGGTAGAGAGATGGTAGACAGATGGTTATAACATCATGTGAGTAGGTTACATGGAATCTTCTTCTGGTAAACTTCCTACCCATTTTCTTTTGTGAATTGGCTAGAATTTGTTTACAAGTTTAATGTATAAGAGTTTGTAGTTTCAGTAAAAATTACAACCAACCTGTTTGTATCAATTATTTTATTAGTATATGATTTGAGAATTGGAAATTTGGGGGTAAAGTATGTTTCCATATAATTTTTTAATATTTATTATTTTAATTTCATGTGTATGAGTGTATTGTCTGCATGTATGGAAGTGCACCTGTGTTATGCAATGTCTGCAGAGGTCAGAAGAGAGTGTTGGATTCCCTGGGACTGGACTACAGAGGGCTGTTAGCTGCCATGTGGGTGTTGGGAACCGATCCTGGGTCCTCTGAAAGAGCAGCCAGTGCTCTTGACTGCTGAGACATCTCTTCAGCCCCTCCATAAATACTATGTGGAAGATTTTCATATCTCTCTAGAACTTATGCACCAATTTAATCATCTGCCACCAAGCTTAAGGCTAAATTTTTGCTTTTTGCATACTTTCACAATTCTTCTTGGATATTATCTTTAGAAACAATAGTTCCATCTTATATTGTTTAACATTCCAGGTTTCAGAACAGAATCAGCTAGCTGAATGCACACAACCTCTTTTCTCTCTCAGCACATGCAGTATCCTACAGTAATCGAGCTTACTACCCAAAGCTTCTAGGGACCGTCAGAGGTGAGGCAAAGCATGCTACTTCTCTCCTATTGTTATAGAAGGCTTTCCAAAACTGACCACATAATCTCATGCTCCCAAAGTTCTTGAAATTTGTATGGGGAAAAAAAGCTGAAATGGAGGAAAAACCCAAGTCTTCTAGTAGAGAAAAATAAAAGGTTCTGCTGCTACCTCTGGACCCTGTTTAGCTACTTTCACACTTTAAAGGAACCATTCTCTTTTTACTAAGTACATGGTTGAAATAGCTTAACTCCTCATTTCATTTTAGAAACAGAACATTCTCTCACAGAGGGTTTATATTATGTAACTGATTTGAAACAGAAACTAAAGTTGATGTAAAGCCATTAAGTTCTACCACTAAAATGGCAGCATATGGTGTTGGTGGCATGAAGGCAGGGGATATTCCTGAGAGAGAAAAGGAGTCTCTGGGACAAACATAGCCTAATTTAGTCCCTATTTTATAGTACAGATGTGCACTTCAGTAACACAACTGACACTAGCCACCTCTGCCCAGGGTCTATTTTCTGTCCTCAAGTATAAACAGCCAAACAATACAAAGTGTGTTTACGCTTTATAGAAAAAGTGCACACATTTCTTTGTTTAAAAAATAAGCATCAATTAAGCATTTTTTGTTCTCTGTGCCAAATATGATCCTGGGGAAATGACCATAGGTCAGTTTCTTGCAAAAGGAACACATTAAAATTAAGAATCTTTAAGCCCACGACCCAGCTTCATCACTTGCTAGCTCTGTTGCTTGAACAGGTTAATTACTGTTCATTGCAACTTTCTCTTCTACAGAATAAAGTGCTTGCCACACTCTCCATGCCAGGCGATAGGATTGTGGACAGTGTGTGCAATATAGGGTAGAATGGTGAAAGACAGGAAGTGATGATAATGTACCAACTATTTGCTCAATTTCAATCATCTGCAGGAAGAATGAAGAATAAGAGAATGTGAGAAAGGCGCACTTAATAAAAATCAAAGTGGGATTTTATTCCCATCGCTGCATATGCAAATATGCTAAATTTAAGGAGTGAATACACTTAGACTAGGTTTTCTATTTTAATAACGCCATTGTTCATTTTAGTATTATTTTAGTGATGTGCCCTTTATGAGAAGCTGGGAGTCCTATTTCCATGGGAACATGATTTTAAAAATTCAAACACAGTCTCTTTGTTATACTTCATTACTTTGAGAATTATTTGGGATGATACTATTATAAAAACAATTTATTAATTGCCTAGTTTTCCATCATAGTCTCCCAAGCTCTACATGGAAACAATTACTATAGTAACATACTTTCATACTTTCTCATGGAGCACCCAATAAAATTTGTCCAATACCTGCACAGAGAAAGGACAGGAGCCATGCCCAGGCTGGGGCTTATAAGAGCAAAACTCTCCAGGGGCACACCCACCTCCATATTTCAAAAGTATATGTATATGATATCTACCTTTTGGGCTTGTTATTAAATATCTCTGCATGTTGTTCAATGTAACCCTGAAAAACAAACCATTGATGTAACTGAGGTATTGACGACTACTATTGATGTGACCAGTCACACCTTCTAAGTGTCCTAGCATCCCATTTAGTGGAAGAATACACAAATTAAAACAGAATCAGCAAAGAGGAAAGAAGAGAGAAAGAAGACAAAGGGAAAATGTATACATATTAAAAGCAATGCTAAGCTTCACATTTAAAAATTTCCTTAGGTTCTGTCATAGATGCCACTTAATTCAATACTTTCAACAACTGAATGAGACAAGCATTTTATCTCTACTTTTAATGAGGATACCTTTAGGTGGAGAGGTTACAGGACTTGATTAGAATCTAACAGCACATAGAAGTTAGGATTAGGTCTAAAGAGGAAGACTTCCTATAGAAACAGCACAAGGGAAAAATCAATAGCTAGAATTTACTGAGTTTTTTTTTTTTTCTATATGCCAAGGTCTTTAAATGTGCTCATAAATTTACTCTTTAGAAGAATTTTAAGAACCTATAAAATTCCCACTTTAAATATAAAACCTGTGCAGTACGAAGTAGTTAAGAAACACACGCAGGGGTTGGAGAGATGGCTCAGCGGTTAAGAGCACTGACTGCTCTTGCAGAGGACCTGGATTCAATTCCCAGCACCCACATGGTGGCTATGAACCGTCCTTAACTCCAGTTCCAGGGGAATCCGAAGCCCTCTTCTGACCTCTGCGGCATTGCATGACACGGGTGCACTCATGTACATGCAAGCAATATATTCATACACATAAAATAAAAATAATAAATAAACTTTAAAATAAAAAAACACGTAAAATAGAGCAGGATTTGAACCTGGGTAGAGTGACCCTGGTGTTTAAATTTCGAGTAGTGATACATATTGCTTGAACATGAATAGAAAACAGACAACAGAAGAGGGCATTTAGATATCTACGTTGGTCACAAAAGCTCAAAAGCCCTCTTTTCTGAACTTCTCTCTCAATTGAGTGACATAAGTAAAACACAATCTTGTAAATTGTAAAAAAAAAAAAAAATCTTTTGAGTGTTTTTAAAACTCTCTGATACCCTGTGTAATCTCACATATGTATAGTTGATTAGAATCAGGCCTAACTTGGAGACTGGATATGAAAACTTTAACCTTGAAAGTCCTAGGAGAAAGTTCTTCTTTGTTAGGAAAGGGATCAGGGGAGACAGGAGCTAATGGAATTTAGCAGCAAGACTTTCCCTATTATAAATACACCGTGTGAGAGCCCCTCTGCTGGAATATGCTGTGTTCCAGCTAATACAAGCACTCACTAGCTGAATGTCCTTGCTAATGCCACTTTTTCCTGAGTGCCAGTGATCTAGTCTCTGTAGGGAAATAACACCACCACAAGGTTGTTAACAATATATATTCAAATGGATATTCATATGTATTTAATATACAGTTATATAAGCTCACATTTGCTTTCAAATACCACACAAATAAATAAAAATAAAAAATATTTCTGTAACTGTTGAGCTAGCCTCATGATATCTAGCATTCTCCTGGTGACACAGTGAGTCAATCCAGTTTTGATAGACAAAAGCCATAAATGTAGCTATCTCTCCAATGAGCATGTTTTGCTACATGAGAAATTCTGTAACTGTGGGACATCTCAAGCACTGTAGAGCTTTCAGAAGTACAGATCCCCAGGTACTGCTCCAGATCTGCTGAAACAGATCCTCTAAGGATGGGGCTCAAATATGAACATTCCACAAATGGCCTCAATGATCCCCTGCCCAGCTTAAGCTGAGAAAATGCCTCAGTATAGTCTACCACGTTCAGATGTCTCTGTATGCAGCAGTCCTCTACAGATACAAGATAACAAGAGAACACTCTAGGTGAAACATTAAGCAAGTCATTAAGACAATATATTCTGCTAGCCATGTGATGAGTCGGTCTTACACAGTTGGAACAATTGTGAGAACACAATGAGTTGTTCAAAGCTTGTTCTTACATTCTAACATCCCATACCATCAACTGGAGCTTCAAGTGAATTATAGCTCATTCAAGCATTCATCAGAAGGACACATCAATATCTCTCGCTTTATAGACCAACAAGGTTTAGAATTCATTGCCTGCTGCTCTGTGGTGCTGGCCGGTCTGGTTCTCTGAACCCCCTCTTCAGGCAGGACCATGATACTCATATGCCTGACAACCTGCCTTCCTCTGCTAGTCAAGGCTTTCCAGATTCTATTCCAGAGAATTACGCCCCTTTCTATAGTGGCTAAGCACTGCGTTTTCGCTTGCATAAGGCTGTACTAAGCCTGACAGTCCTGTCTCTTCTTTGGGGAAGTTAGAACATGCTGTTCACTTAAATAACAAGAAGTACAGCAGATATTCAAATTCTCCATGTTATACATGCATTGAAGGCATGCTTTGTTCTTCATGTAAGAACTACACACCTCAGATACCAGAGCAAGAAGAGACAAGATTGTTCTGTTATTAATGGATGAGAGCTAGACCCAAATTCTTCTTAGAAGGAGGGTCATCTCATTGCAATGCAGATGGGACATTCTAGATGCCTTCAGTTAGAAATTATATTTAGCTCAAAAAGAAAAAGTAATTTATTTTTGTTAGGTACTTGTCTTCAACGAATTGTTTTTAAAAAGCTCGAAAAACCATATTTTGGGAAAAAAGAATGTTCTCATTTGCTCTTATAAAGCAGTCATTTGATGATCACAGTGTTGATGAGGATAACACACTAGCAGCATTTCATTAAAAAAGGATGGGATCTGCAGAAGTGTGAGGAATGGGTATGCTGCAGGCAGGGATGGGTGGCTGGCTTCAGTTATATCTGACATTGCAGGTTTGATCGTGGAAAGCTGGAGATCGTAAAGAAAATCTCTTTGAAGTGAGAGTGTAAAATAGACAACAGAGGAACAATTGGATACTTTGAGTGGAGATGTTCAGAGAAGGGTGAACAGAACTTTAGGTAGTGGTAAAAACACAGTCCTCATAGTTGGTCATGAGTTAATATGTTCCCAGTGTTGGTGACTTTCTCTAGTAGTGTATAGTTACCAGAGTGCGAGAAGACTGACAATCCATACATGTTGGAGAATTATCTGCCAGCTAGCTTAAGGCATGGGTGTGAGGATGGTTGAAATGATGCATAAAATGTGAGGGAAGGTGTTAGTAGGGAGTGCAGGGTTCTAAAAGACTTGAATTAGAGTCCTGGCTCAGAAGACAAAGGAGGCTGGAGGGAGAGCAGGTCTTGGTCAATATTTAAGACATTAGAATTAGTGCTTCGGAAGGGAATAGTTTCTGATGATGGCAAGCTTTGGGTAAAGGTGGGAAAGGAGTCAGTTCACTAGAGGACACAGCAGAGTCCCTCTACCAGTACTCTAAGACATAGGAAACAGGTATGACTTCTTTTTGGTGCCACAGGTTATCACTTGTTCAAATGATAGTGAGAAGAGAGGAGAGGGAGAAAGCAAGGGAACCTGGAAGAATTTCAGGGGTGTGTACGCATTGTACTGCATTTCCTAAGGACATTTTCATACAAGACTATGACATGTCTGACCATGTCCCCATGTGTCTGCCTCCCTTCTGCTTCCTTTCCCCTGTTCTGTCTTGTTTGTCCTCTTTGTTCCCCAGACACTTCCCCTTCTATTTTCATGTTTTACATTCCTACATAATTTTATATATCTATATAAAATGAATGATTCACAAATGAGAGAAAACTCATGATGCTTGTCTGAGCCTGATTTCCGATCATAAGAACAAGGATTCCCACCCAACTGAGATGACAAGTAAACCTTTCTAAGAGATGGGCATATCACCCCATCATGCTTGTTGTTATTTGATTTTTCCCTCTCCCCATATGCTCAGAGCAATGACATATCTTCTTCCTGAACTGACACAAAGCCTGCAGAGGAACTGTAAATTAACGGGCAGAAACTCAGGGAAGATCAGTAGATAACACAACACTGAGTAGCCAATACATTTTCTCAGTTTAATAGTCAAGTGAATGGCAAAGAAGTCACTCACTTAAAATGGTAGGATTATTTCCTAGCAAAATAATACTTAAATAAAATAGACGGTATGTTCTGATTTTAAAATAAAAAAGAGAAAATCATTGTTTAGACTATATAAAGTTTGGATTCCAAGTCAAGGCTTTTATGTGTCCCAATGCACACTAAAGATAAACTGTTTCCATTATACTTTATTCCCAGATGTTTCAGTCTGTTCACAAATCAGACCAGCTATTTTCTGTGAAGCTCTGTGCTAGGCTCCCTAGCAAAAAGAACAGAGGACTAGGCAGGGTTTTCTAATTTACAGCTGCTGGGGCAGCACCAGATAAACAGTGAAATGTTTTCAAACACACACATAGCATCACACGCATAAAATACACAAAAGATTACCACTGTTGACATCCTTTTCCACAGATTGCAACCATTTGAACCTCTAAGTTTCCCTAATCCACACATAGACTGAAAAGTCAAAATAGCAAATAGCAAGTACATTTTCCCAGCTCTGTCAGACATGTCAAAACAGTTCTACAATTTCTGGCTTTTGACTAATCTCACTTATTTAACTATCTTCCATTTGCTTGTCTTAGGATAATTTTATTTGCTACAGATAGCATTTTAAAGAAAGGAATAATGTAGGATGGATGTGTGTGTGCGTGTGTTTGTGTGTGTGTCTGTGTGTGTGTGTGTGTGTTTCATTTTGACTTGGGCTAGTGGATTCTCTTCCACAAGACTGATGAGTTCATTATGGACCAGGCTACCTATGTTTCCATAGTAATATTAGTATTGCTACTAGGACTATGCCACCAAGGAGATAATAAACCTTAGATTTTTTTCTATCAATAGAGAAAATAATAGAAATTTATGATCTCTGATTAGCCTGCACTCTTTTTTTTGGCAGAGTGTGGCTATTTCTGGCTCTCGATTCTTTATAACTAAGTACTTAACTTCTCCCGATGTATTCTCTACAGTGCTGTACAACTTGGCCATCTGTCCCATTAGATCAGTCCAAAAGAAAAGAGGAAGCCATCAAAAGCATGTCTTTCAAAAGATGGTTGTGCAGATTCTACCTTTCTTCCCCTCCCCTCCTCCCTGCTAAGGTCTGAATGATTATGCTATTCAAACATGGATATGTTTAGAGCTAATCACAAACATTACTGAGAGGAATACTAAGAGGTGGGACCTAAAAAAGGTGATTAGGTCTAGAAGAGTTTAATGTCCTTAAACTAGGGGCCAAAAGGAGCTTAGTTTCTCTTCTAACCATGAGAGGACCCAGTAATAAGGCATCATCTGTGAACAAGAAAGTAAGTCATCCTCAGTCGAAAATCTGTTGAAAACTATGTTGAATTGTTGAGGCCCCAGAACTATGAAAAATGCATTTGTGGCATTTATAAGCTATGTAGTTCAAGGAATTTTGGTGTAGTAATCTGAACTAACTAAAGTGTTTATCAAATTCTCATTGCTTACCAAGATCTTAGATTTATTCAGCGTTCACCTAATGATTACCGAATGTTTAATGCAGTCAGCAAGATGCTACAAAATTTAGTCATTGCTGTGGACCTTAAGTCTTCACAATAAGGGGTTTAATAGCCATTCTTTAAGCTTTAAATAATAGACACCTTTCTTTCAAAATAGTGTACGAATAAGGAGAAGTTAGGATGATTTATTTTTGAACTTGACTCTTATTCTTTGTATAGCATCTGGGTTTCCTGGGCTTTCTCCATATAATACTTTGCTGGGTTCAGGCTCTATGAGGCAGGGATGGATCTTTCTTTTCTTTCCACAGGAGAAGGAAGGCTCAGCTGAAGCCAAGGGTCAGCATTATGTGCACAGTAGAAATTCACAGCTCAGAAGTGCAGAATCAAATATGCCTGATTTATATGTAAACTAATGGTGTGATTGTCACAACATGCCTGATAACTTCACTGACTTGGGAAATGATCCAAATGTCAACTAACAAACACATTAAAAGAGAAGGCAAAGTTGAATTTTTGTGTTGTCTTCTATGTGTGTGACTTTCTTCAAAATCAAGTGCTAGATCTACTCAGAATAAATATTCATATGTCAAAAAGCCTGATCTGTTTAATTTATAGCTGCTATGCCTAATATCAGCCATTTTCCTTTAATAAGTGTATGATCTAGGATGAAAATGTTTTCCATCTCATCATTAACTAGATCCCCACAGTTATAAACTATCCTGCATTTGGGTTTCCTCTGATTCCATCTGGCCCTTGTAGAATAAGCTGGTAAAAGAAAATGGGCTTTTGTCCCCAGTTGTTGCAGAGCACAGCTGACTGATGAAAAACACTAGGGGCCTTAAGAAGAGCCTGGTTACCAGAGCTCTGACTTAGAAAGAAAGCTCTTGGCTTAAAACATCCATCCCTCATACAGCTTAGGAATTTCAAAAATTAAAGAACGCATTTTCTATTTTAATTATTTTGGACAAGTGAACAAATGACAAAAAAGAAGCATCCTTTTAATGATCAAGAGTTGCATCATGGATACTCCATCTTGCACTGGATCTGTCCAAACAAAACACTTTGTGCATTTTGAGAAATGAAACAACTGAAGTCACTCTAACAAGTGTGTTGGTTAATGTGAATTATATCATTACAAGTAACTCAAAGTTTATGCAACATTAAACCATAAATTTGGAGCTATTGTTACTCATTTGTTCTAGTGTAAATGGTTTAGGCCAGAAAAACTATTGACTTTGAGCTTCTATTGAAATATTCAAATCAATTTATGAAACTTGTTCTATCTATTCCCATTGTTCTTCTATATCCAATACTGGTCAAATTGAGAACAAAACTTATATTTTCTTTGGAGATCATGAACAGCTGTTTAATAAATATGAAGTGAAACTTCTGGTGGCTCAATTTATTAGATTGTTTGACCTATGTTATGATCTTTCTGGATATTTGGCTCAGTTATTAATGCTAAGAATATGGAAATAAACAAAACAAAATGATTTTTCTTGTCTTCATTGAGCTTATAGATCTTTCAGGAGAGTTAGTAAATATATAAATTATGGATTCCCCATGTTAAATGAAGAAAGAAGTATTGTAGAAGCATAATTTTTACTAATACTAGATCAATAGTATGAAGGACTTTCACTTATGGAAGCATAGTTATTGAGCCCCAATAGTCCATTGAAAATGACATATCTTAGGAAAAGGAATATATCTTTATATAAGGATAAATTTTTAAACAAATTTTTAGACCTTGACTTTATAAAGCATCCAGGGCAATAGAAATTAAGATGCTTTTCTAATATAAGTCTACTCCAGATCCCAGAAAATCAGAGCGGTCATTCACTCAGTGACAAAATAAGGAAAGCACAGGACAGGAAGCCCATCAGACACAGTCATGGCATAATACTGATGATACAACAGCAACCAAGCAACTTCTAGCAGAAGTAGTTGACTAAAATTGGAGAGAGTGTAAAACACATGGTCACCAGGCAGTAAGAGAGGATTTGGGACTAGAGAAATAGCTCAGAGGTTAAGAGAATTGACTGTTCTTCCAGAGGACCCGGGAATCCCAGCACCCACATGGAGGCTAACAACCATCTGTAATTCCAGTTCCAGGGGATCTGATGTCCTCTTCTGTCTTCCGCAGGCACTGCACAATAAGGGTGCACTTAATACATGCAGGTATAATATTCATACACAAAAAATAAAAATAAATCAAGAAAAAACATTTTAAAGAGAAGTCTCGTATGAAAGTATTCAGGGGAAGATGAACATGATTCATGAAGATTTCAGAAGAACCACTTCAAGGAGAGTTCAGGCATCCGGCTTCATTTCCAAGCCAGCCTGAGACCAACACGGTGCTTTCAGAGAAGCCGAAAGAAAAGATGACCATGGCAAAAGGAGGTGCAAAACTTAATTTATCAGCCTCCCCTGTCAACCTTTCTTCACTCTGTGTAACTTTTTGTCTTCACTCCCGCAGCAATCCAGGCTCCTGCAGGAGTATGGTCTATTGAACACTCCTTGACCTCACATTGTAATTCTAATTTTATAGAGGAAACACAGATCCACACATTTCATAGAAATGGGCTAGTCATTACTGTCTCCATGTGAACTCTGACTTAAGGAAAGATGTTTGGCAATAGCTTTATAACACAAGTCAAAATAAAATTGATTTCCATGCCTCCTATATAGTCTCACAAAAATCCTAAGGAGCTCACATGTTGGTGTTTTACATTTATGGTTTACCAAGTGCTTTGTGAATTGGGATATTATGTAACCACCCACAGAGAATATATAACCGGTTAATTTTCCTCCCCTGCAACATGTTCATTTTGTGTCATTTCTAACTGTAGTCTTGGGATATAAAAAAGAACCAAATGTAGAATACTTTTTGTAGTAAAAATGAAAATTAAATTGTGGTGTGTTAGAATGAGGCAGATGTGGCCTACAGTGGGGTAGCATGGTGTTGGTAACAGTCCACACAGTAAGGTAAGTATCAGTATGCACATAGAATACTTGAGGTTCAGAAGTCATTTGTCCACCCTTGACAGCTCATGCTGACGTCTCAGTTGCTATGAAGACCACACTCTCCTCATTCAACCTTCTTTCTCTCTGTTTCAGCTTAATAACAGTTGGGCAAACTGAAACCATCAACTCACTGTGAAATTAGAGCTGTAAATATCTCTTTAGATTAAAGACTGAAAAGTTACCTTTTTCTCGTTTAATTTACTTATGATTAAAATTCCAGAAAATATAATGAAGGCATAAAACATAAAAAGCAAAACTGTCAATATTGACAGTTAAGCTCATGAAAGGGTGTCACATGAGCTTTAAAAATCTTTGTGAGGGGACTGGAGAGATGGCTCAGTGGTTAAGAGCACTGGCTGTTATTGCAGAAGACCTGGGTTCAAATCCCAGCACTCCATTTCCAGGGAATCCAATGGCCTCTTCTTTCCTCCACCAGCACTGCACGACAGGAGTACATTTATATACATGCAGGCATAACACTCATACACATAAAATAAAAATAAACAAAATGAATTTTAAAAAATCTTTCTGAAGTAAAAAGCGTGTGCAGCACCCATGAAAAAAATCTATAGCTAAACATGTTCTGTGTATAGTGTTTGACAATATTTTATATGGGGATGAAACATCAGTTTAAAGAACGAAGACAGTGAAATTTTTATTCGTTTATTCATCAACTTTTAGAAGACTAAACAATGAAATTAATACTTCTAAAATTAATAGTCTATTTCATTACTCATCTTCCTAGTAATAGATTCATTAAAATGATGGGATGGGACTTGAATTTATAACGTCACCATGAAAGCTATAAATATATTATTCTTTTTGTTCTAAGTGAAGTTGGTGTTCTCCAACACCAAAGCTCTTCCGGATCCATAGCTCCCCCTCCCTTCACATCAGGTATCATCAGCCAAGACCCCAGCCCACTGAGCAGCCCAAGGCAAATGACGGAATGAATCACCCTAAAATGTAACTCCTTTCAGCCTTTCTTTTCCACAGTCCGGGACTTGTGTTGGCTGCCTCTTCCTTTTCTTTGTCCTGCAGGAGAGTCCTCCGTGTCTGACTAGCTCTTATGACTGAGAACTGGGAAGAACTATAAAGAGAACAGAAAGGATAAAGAGATGGAGGTTCATGAGATTTACAGGAAAAACTACCAGAAACTTAGGAGGAAGACGAAAGTGCAGTCCCAGTGCAGGAAGTCAGGGTGTGGCAGAGAGTACTGATAGAGCTTTAAAATACTTCCAGAAATTAAATATTTCCCTTTCATGCTGTTCAAGACATGTATGTAGATCTTGTGTTATTCTAAAATATGTTGGATACATGGCTGTATTAAGCATATGATCCTTACTGCTTAGACCCCTCCAGGAGTGAACTATGTTGATCACTGTGTGTGTGTGTGTGTGTGTGTGTGTGTGTGTATACATACATGTACAGATAAATACATGTACATATAAACATACATATATATTTAAGGTATATAAAGTGTGCACAGTTGCATGGGGAATCCAGGCATGAGACAGACTGTCACTAAATTTCTGCCTCTCTCCAGGGACAATGCTGTACCACTGTGATAGCCAAATCAGAAAGGCATCATGTCAAAGTCATCCACAAGGAAAAATCCCAAGGGAAGGTATCCCAAATCCCAGTTATGCTCTCTTATCCCAAGCTAGCCTGCCAAGATTTCACTTCCTGGGAGTTCTCTTCATGAAATTTATACAAGGAGGAATCATAATTAGGAGCTCAGAGAGGCAAAATTTGGTTCAAAGCCCTTCACAAGAATAAACTTAATGGCAACAGCCTAGTCCTCACTTCATCGCAGCTGTGTGATTGCTTTCTAGAATTTCTCACAGTGGTAAAATGTTTTGCAATAAGAAAAATTTTGAATACTATTGCATACGTTTTAAAAGTTGGGATCACATACCACAAATACATATTCAGTCTTTATAGACTCTCAAGCATATGCTGGTTTGCAGGACATTTAAAATCACATCTGACTATAAGCAACCATGAAAAACTACAGTGTGACGAACCGTAGCAAGTCACATCATAGAATACCAATGAAATCAAGTTGGCTGGCAACAGGATCATCATAGGAAGTGAATAGTGAAAGGAATTCCTAATGTGAGAGGGTTCAGACTGGACCAGCTGCTAGGAGAAAAAGCAGCATTCTAGTTTTGAATAGAATATTATAAAGTTTAACATATCAATGCAAAATAATATTTCATCCCACTCACGCACATCTATGAGCACACACACACACCACACACACACACACACACACACACAGTTTATACCCAGGCCTCAGCATCACTTTCTCTTTATTTATAAAGTACCTCTCAGGACAAGATCTGCCCTATCCATGCTGAAATCTATGCTCACAAAGGAGAGCAGAGCCTCGCATTTAGCCATATTAAAATGCAATGTTTATTCAGCAGAACATACTGACTCTAAGGCATTTATATCAATTTTAATTTTTCCTTGAAATCATTTGGATTCAGCAAAACTCAGACATTGAAAGAACTTCATCAAATTGCAGTCAACACTAACACTTCCTGTGAGCTCTGCTCACCGGCATAGAAATGTGAGGTGTGGGGTGGTGGGCTCTGCATTACATGCGTCAGCATGCCATCTGCCCAAAAAGCCATTCATAGCAAAATGCTGCATCTCAGGAGAATGAGTCTAGGAAAGTGAGGCCCACATATCACAGGAAAAAGCAAGCGTTGCTTTTGTCATGACTCCAACAGCTGTGCCTCCCTCCTTTCTGGGATCGATGCATTATTTTATCTAACAGCAGGAAAGGAGGAGATGGTGACAGATACAAAGGGAGAGAAAGTTAATGCAGAGGGTATGACTCACGTTCTCTAGCGACCATGCCCCCCTAGAGCCTAGGAGTCCTGGATTGGACATAATGAGAGATAGCTGACTCAGTGGAGCATGACAAGTCATCCTGTCAGAAGTCAGCTGGAACATTGGATGGAGACAGTGTTTCTTCACTGCTGTAGGAAGAATGACTGAGAGGGCTCTAAGGAGCAAGAAACTGAGCTGTGGGCAGTTGACTTGTACAGCTGCTGGTCTCATAATCTGGCTGTTCGGTAAACAGGATGACAGCAAAGTGCTCACTGCATCTAGAATTTCTACCTGCGAAACAGGGAAATCCTCCATTTTCCTTACTCTCCCCTCACAGGGCTGCAGGGAGGGCCAGGCACAAAATTAATGTGGTTCCAAAAGTCAATAATCAAGATAATTCTAATGTCATATTTATGAAAATAAATATTGATGCCAAAATAGTTATTGTGAATAAAATATCACCCTGTGTGCGTGTATGAGTGTGTGAGAGTCTATGTATGTGAATGGGTGTATGTGTATGTGCTGTGTGAGTGAGCATGTGTGTAATTTGTAATTGTATAAGTGTGTGAGTGTGCATAAGTGTATGAAAGGGTGTGTGTATGAGTATAGTATGTGTATGTAACTATGTCTGCATGTGTGACTATGCATATGAGTGTGTATGTGTGTTACAAAGGATTGCACTTAGGGATGTTCAGGTGATTTATAAGTGATCTACCACTATTATATCCACAGCCCTTTTAAAATGTTTTATTAGGCGATAGGGTATCACTAAGCTGTCTGGGGTGTCCTGCAACACTCTCCACAGCCCAGGCAGGCCTTAAGTTTATTATTTTCCTACTTCAGTCTCCCAAATAAGCCTGTGCCATCAGGATCAGCTCAAAATTTCACATTTTTAATTAAAAAACAGCCCTGCCTTGTAACACTCAGCTCACCTGTCTCACCCAGTCCTGGACCTGTACCTCACAGGGATGAAAGAACATTATATCACTGCTGTTCCAGGAGTCTTACAAAGAATAGCATTGCCTGATAGAGTCTAAGATCCTACCTGATTGTTTGTGAATGCTGATTTGTTTGATTCTCAGAGGATTTTGAGGGAGTCATTATCATTTCATTTTGTGGATGAAGCAAATGAGGTCCTCATAGGTTAAGTACCTGAGCCAGAGTTGGGACCCTAGGCACGTGACTCAGTCTCCTCTGCTCTTTGTACCATACTGCCTGATAGTCATGACACATGTCCTGAAACTTGAATGTACTCTGTGGATCCAACACTATGGAGAAGTCAGGTAGGACGCTCTAAAATCTGAGTTGATAATTAAACAACCAATTAGAGAAAGGCCCATGTTCCAATATATGAGCCTGATAGTGCAACCTGTGCCAGACTTGAGGTTCTGAAAAGAGTCTCATTGGCATTTGAGGTGGGCACAGGAAGAGCAGTAGGCAGGGGAATAGAATGGCCTGACTATCTTTATATTGTTTACCTATTATTTGCAGTCATGTGTTTGGATGAAGATTGGTCCAAACTAACCAGGTCACTTTACTTCTCCATGAGTCTTTCACAAAGAGTATCTCAGCTCTCCAGACTCTACTAGATGCTCTGGACAATGGTATTGTTTCTTTCTAAAGCTCAGAGTGAAGTTGTAGTATCCTGAAACAGTTCCCAATGCAGATCAACAATTTCTGACCAAGTTCTCTCTAGACTTGATCTCTCCAGCCCCCAACTATATATAGCAGAAGAGGCATCTTTGGCCTTGGGATAGACACTATCATGGCTAACCAAGTGGCTGTCACTTTTCCCACAGCTGATCTAGGGTCATTGCACCAGACCTTCTGGCTGACCCAGGACAGCCAATAAACACATCAACAGCTGTCATTTTTATCGGCATTGCCTTATGAATTGTTGTTTCTCAAGCTAGAGTTTGGTTAGCCTACCTGATTAATCTCAGAGAGGAAAAAAACTATATAGTTGTAATAGCATCTTAGCACTTTGTCTAAAAGCTCTTCTACTCACACAAACTTACAGCAATGGTGTCTCAAGCACAAGACTCATACAAACTTAGGCAGACAAAAACCCAGCACAGAACTGTGGAAATACACAGTTAATTACTGCTGGGTGAAGGGAGAGATACTAGATAGGCTGACTAAACCCCAGTGGATAAACCTGCACTGAGGGACACTAACTTTACATAATAGGCCTTAATACAAGTGACAGAATGTATGAACTCCAGTCGGGGGGGGGTGTATGGGAGGGTGCCAAAGGGGAGGGGGGAAGGGAGGAGAAAGATGATTTTATGTATTAAATACACAAAAATTCAATAAAATTTAAAAATAAATAAAGAAATAAGCTCTTCTACCTATCAGGGTAAATACGGTACTCTCCCCTCTATAGGTGTCCTGAGCTAGACTGTGGTTGCTGTACAATTGCTGCATTGGTACAAACCTACATCACCTCCCCTGTTGGCCACCAGTAGTTCTCTTATCTCTAAAGCTCTGTGTCTGTATGGTTAAGAAGATGCACTATGGACAGTGACATCAGGGAAAAATGGCAGCAGCCATAACCTAGGTTGAGGATTGAGATGAGCCTTGGCAGGACGGACATAGCATATGTGCTTTACTAAACCATTAGAGTGCAGATCCTCCCTGGAATCTGAGAGCCATTGATCTAAGAGCTCAGCTTCAATGGTTTGATTTAAAGATGTTTTCACTAAATCACTTGCATTAACACCAAAATGACTAGAAGTCGGAGAGCCTTAAGAAAAGGTGGGAGGACAGCAGGAGTATTTGGAAAATGGGGCCATGACAGCAAGCACAAGTGTCCTTAGGAACGTGGTAAGCAATCAATGCTTCCAGCCTATAGAAAGTAGACTCTAAACCACAAGGGAGAGTAGACACAGAACTATCCATCTGCTCCAGTACTGGGATTCTGAGAGCAAAAGAAACACAGAATTAACCTCTAACAACTGAAGGTTCTCCTCAAGTGGAAGGAAATTATGTTGTGTCTGAACTCAGTTTAGAGTGACTGTGGTGAGGTGAGGCAATTTTGGAAACAACAGTGTATGATATTAGAACCACGGGAATTAAAGTTTGCATCAAAGGATGAGAAAAAATTTTCTCATGGTTCTCCCTTGGCAACAGCAATCACTGACACGTGGTGCCTCGGGTCAAAGCTATGGCCTTCTGTATTCAGCTTCTGAATATGTGGAATTCTGTGTCACAAACAGATTTGACAGTGAAGGATGATATTGACTTGAATAAAGAAAAGTGTATGCTAAAGTTTACCCATTGTTTTCTAATTTCAGTATGGAGAACTGAACTCTAGGTCTTTGTGTGTGCTCCATCACTGAGCAATAAGCCCACTTTTATGCTTTTATGGTCTCAGAAAGAGGATATTGAGGATGCAAAAATAATATCCTTTCTGATTTACAATCCCAAAATTTGAAATTGACACATAAAAACAAAGAGGGATGTGTTTCCTGAGGAACCTGTGATCTAGGCTGTTTATACTTTTGAATCAAATGGATGACTGTGCTTCTCAGCATTTGGGAAGAATCATTTCATTTGTCCATAAGAGTTTATTTGTGACTAATTATTATTACGGATCAAAAGAAAGGCAGTTATTCTTATCTAAACTGGTTTTCATTAAAATTTATTATCTCATATTTAACTTTGTAGGTGCAATGTATAGCAAGGGTCTCTCAAGGATAAACTGAAGGAGACAGGAGGGCTGTCCTCTTTTCAGAGGCTCCAAGGGAGAGTCTATTTCCTTCCTCTTTCCTGTTTCTGGTCGTCTGCATTCTTTGGTTCCTGGCCTCTCTCTTTCATCTGCAAAGCCAGCAAAACTGTTTCCCCCTAAATCTTTTCTCAGGGTCACCTCTCTTGTCTCAAGTTGAGATACAGAATAATTTCCTTGTGTCAAGATCATTAACATAAGCACATATGTAAAATCTCCTTTGCCATGTAGGATAACAGGATCACAAGTTCCCAAGATCAGTGTGTGAATGGCTTTGGCAGAGGAGGCAGTATTTAGCTTACTACATGAATCAAAACGTGAAATATTTAGGTAAGCATTATCTACAACCAGAATAAAGTACTTAAAAAACTCAAACTGTTAAAAACTGAAAGCACTTGAAAAATTGTCATCTTGAATTTAAACACGTGGAGGTAGGAGAAAGACTATTAACTAAGGAAAAGGGCAAATTAAAGCAACGAGGAAAAGACCATAATCACTGTAACCACGTAAACACTTAGCATGTACCATAATCTTTGCTCATTAAATGTTAATAGTTTGCACTGAGGGTGAAGTCTTATTCTAAAACTACTCCATAAATAAAATTAACCAGAAAACCAGCTTCACATCAAATACATACACACTGGTAAAATGAACTGAGCTTAGTGGGGCTTTTGTGTGTTTGGTACCTGAGTCACAACATGGTGGTCCAATAAGAGCAAGTCAACTCCTGTGACTCCTTATAAAGGGTAAATTTCCCTTCTATTATTTCAAACATTTTAATTTCCCTGGGTTATGATGCCTCCAGTGTGAACAAGCAAACAGGAAATAAATGAAAGATAATGTATGTGATTCAGAAACACTGATAAAACTGACTTTTATTTTTTGCATCTGTCAAACAATCAGCAGCCTCTACAAGAAAGGTGTTGTAAGGAGTGAGCTATACATGGAGATCAGGAAGAACTAGGCAAATGACTGAGAGACAAAGACTTCTGCACTGGAATCCAGAGGAAGACTTTTGCACTTTTGCAGTAAGTACTACAATATCCAAGTTTAGAACTACCCGTACCAAACCATATGTCCATAAATTCATCCTAAAGATGTACACCAATGGATCTGGCCTAACACTACTGAAAGCTTCCTAGCTTTCTTTATCTAAATGTAAACAAAAATCTTATAGTTTTAGGATCCACAGTCTTTTGAGAAAATATGCTGTAGCTACCTGCACTAGAATTGCCATTGTGTCAGCCTGGTTCTACATGCATAACAGAACAGACTGAGACCTCATTTCTGCAGCACACAAAACTTAAATCAGCAGAGAAAATACTTGCTGGTGAGCAGCTGAGTTGTTCTATAAGTTTCTGACTTCTCAGTGAGAGTCCCCATTTCCCCACAAACCTCTCCTGCTTTCTGCTCCACGACACATTGTTTTCTGTCCTATAATTTCTGTGATCAAATCAAGCCTTTCATCCATATTACATCACATTTTGCTGGCTGTGGGCACATTTGCCTTTGGATCCATCACATTTCCAGGTATACAGTACCTTTCTTGTAGAGGCTGATGATTACATGTGTGATGATTGACAGATGTACTGTCAGGAATTTCAGAAAACTGCATTTCCATGATGATAGTTGCTTAGGAAAAGTAATGAAGATTCTGATGTCACCTCACACTGCTGAGCCCCGATCGTACAGCTAAATGTATAACATGTAGATCACCAAATTAATTCACACAGAGGTCACAAAGAATGTAGTGTAACAATGAAAGAAATTCCATAGCATATGCTACCCATTTGAATAAATATTTGTTGGCTGCCAGTGTGTTCATTTCCTGAATTTGCTTTGGTTTGTTCAGACCCTGAAATCTGAGTCTTCACTAAGGCATTTGAGTGAAAAATCACAACATACATTCTGGGTTGGTCACCTTCTTTCTGACCATTCAGTGTAGGTACACTTGAGGAAAAATGTAATTCTCATTTGCTGTGTCTACAGAGTTCAAAAGCCTTTCATTTTATTAATTTACACTCTGACTCATTTCCTAAAGGCTAGATAAGTCAGGCTCCTCATTAAGACTAACGCCATTATTGCTTGTCCTTAGTAATAAAATCCCTGTCTCTAACTACAGGTGGGTATATTTATTGAGACAGAGATAACATTTACTGAACCTTATTACCCAGCCCAGAAGGTGTTCAATAAATGAATTGAGCTCCACTTAAAATTGTGGTTCCTAACTTATCTCCTTTTACAACGTTAAACATGGTTTCTATTTGCTGGTCTGAAATCACTTTCCTCCACATTTTTTACAAAAAAAATAAAACAAAACCAAAAACATGTAATATAATGCCTTAAGTATAATATAAAGCAGCCAGGAAAGGATACTTACAATGGAAAAGCACACATCTCAACACATAAAAAAATCGAGCATGACTAGACCAGAGGAAATAGTTACTCCTCAAACAGCATATCCTGAAGTACCAGCGCTGATTTCTGACACTTGAGAGTTAAATCACAGGCACCTGATCTGAAGAATCAATGACCATGATCATCACAAATTAAATTTGACATGTACATGTTCTGATCCAGATGCTATTTGTGATAAGATTCTCCAAAATAGTGAAATAGCAAAGTTCTCCACAAATACAGTACCTTCTCATTTACGTGAAAGGCATGTTTTTGAAATTTTCAGCTTACACTAACAGTGCAAAAAATCACTTTATGCCACGCATGTAGTGTATGCCTTTAATCCCAGCACTCAGAAATCAGAGGCAGACAGCTGTCCATGAGTTTGTGGCCAGCCTGCTCTACACAGAGACTTCTAGGACAGTTAAGGCTACATAGTGAGTCCCTGTAACAAAAAATTTTTAACTTAATTTAAAAAATAATAATCATCATAGTATGTATATCCATTTAAAGTGTATAAATGAAAAATAATGGTCTGGAGAGATGACTCAGTGGTTAAGTGTACTGGCTGCTCTTACAGAAGAACAATGTTCAATTCCCAGCACCCACATGGCAGCTCACAACTGTCTGTAATTATAGTTCGAGAGGATCCAATGCCCTCTTTTGGCCCTCACAGGCATTGCATACAAGTGATATACAAACATATATGCAAACAAAACACTTATACACAAAAAATAAAAATACATAAATCTTTTAACGAAGAGTTTAAGGGGCTGGAGAGTTGGCTTAGTGGCTTAAGAACACCGAATGTTCTGGCAGAGGACACTGGCTCATTTCCCAACACCCACATGGTGACTAAAAATCATCCATCCATCCATCCATCCATCCATCCATCCATCCATCCATAATTTCAGTTCCAGAGTATCTGATGACTCTTTTAGCCTCTGAAGCATTGCACAACATGGACACACTTAAATACATGCAGGCAAAACACTCATACACTTAAAATGAAAGGAAGGAATGAAGGGAAGGAAGGAAGGAAGGAAGGAAGGAAGGAAGGAAGGAAGGAAGAGGAAGGAAGGAAGGAAGGAAGGAAGGGAGGGAGGGAGGGAGGGAGGGAGGATGGAAGGAAGGGAGGGAGTTTGATTGTTGTTAGTATTGTTATTAACAAGTGTTTTCCCTGCTTTAAAGCATAACAGGAACTTTGAAAGCTGAAGTAGGATGAGTATATCAGTCTTTAGGGTTCAGGACTTACAATTGAAAGAAATTATTCCTAACCCGATAAAGCACATAATACTCTTCTGTCCCCCTCTTCAAGTCTGAAACCTCCTCAAGGGAGCACAGCCTCACTGGGATAGCCACTCACTTAAGTGAACATTCTTCACTCTGTGCATGACTTGCTCACCTTCTGATTTCATCCAAAGTATTTTTTACTTCAGGATACAAAACTGGAACTAGAGAACTCATTACCAACTCAATAAAATGAATATAAGATATAAACCCAATGAAAAGGAAGCTGCTCTCCACAAGCCAGTTCCTCTCACATGAAATAGTTTTCTCAAAGATAGAAGTAGTTTGGGATCACCTATTTCCTAGCATTGGGTAGAAACACACAGTTTTAAAGAATGATGAGGTGGTGGTAGTTTGCATCTGCATGACAGCTCGCAAAGAATGCTAATAAAAATATTCTATCACTTAGTAGAATAGGCACTTCCATGTGTGGTGCTCAGCTGTGAAATGTATGCTAACTCACATATTGCCAGTGGATTCCTGAAACTTGCTCATCTCCTCTCACTTGTTAGCTACTGTGGTCTAATTCCACAATATTATTTAGCTCATAATTGTTAGCTTATGATTGTTTAGCTCATAATTGTTGCTCCTTTGTGACCCTTTGTATCAAAATATTAAGTCTAAGTGGTACACTCCCTAAGTACTCTCCAATGAAATTCCAACAGAGCAAGGATTTTTTTAAATTTTATTTTATCCAGTGATATATACCAAGGATTAAGAACAGGGTCTAGCATTGAGTAAACAGTGGTTTTTTTTATGTTTGGAATGAATGAATAAACAAATGAGGGCCATGGAATGTCAGAGCAGCTGCCACCTTTCAATGTATGATTAGACAGTGTGATGGCCCCTGTGTTGTTCCTGTAGAACATGGCAGAAGGATCCCTCTGTTGAGCAATTGATTTTAGGATGCTAGGAGTATAATAGGACTCTTAAACAGAAGCTGAAGTCTAATAGTTCCTCACTGAAGTTGTGACCTTCTGTCCGTTTACTCGGTTCTATGCTGGTTTTTGTCTGACTGAGTTGTCATAGGTCTTGTACATGTTGTCACCATTGCTGTAAGTTCATATGAGCAAGGTCCCTAGAGCCTGTAAGATTCTGTTTCCTTAGGGTTATGCACTATTGGCAGCTGCTCTCTGCTGGGTGAGGGGGAGTTGATCTTTTAGGGAGTGACACTAGACAGGCTGAACAGGTTTCAGTGAATGAATTTACACCTAGGGACATCTGGGTACACAAACTTGACTCAATAGGCCTTAGCATATAGGCTGTGTCAACAGATCTTAAAACCTTCTATTTACATGGGGAACACCTCCTCGACAATGGTGGCTCTCCACTGAGTTTCTTCTTGGCCAAGTTCAGGATGAGTAGCTTACTAGCAACTGACACCGCTGAACCTCCCCAGGAATCTGTTCTTGAGGGACTTCAACATATTTTCCACTTAAAAAGGAACTGGCCTTCTCCCCCAGACACTGCTGCCCTAGTTGCTAATTATCCAAGAGAATATCTAATCAAAGTACTTCTTTAGGCTCCTCCTCTGAATTATCCATTATGAAACCTGCTTTGCCTTTAGAATAAAAATAAATGTGTAAATATAACAGCAAAAGTTCATAAACACCTGTACCACTGGCTCATCCCAGAGTGGTGATTTTGTTTTGGACACTGAATCTCGTTGCATGACAAATGAAAGTAAAGACTCCCCTTCCTTTAAAATAATATGTCTGCATAATACTTTCTGTAGCTTTCAGGCGGCATGGGAATACTCAAGGAACCTGAGTTGAACTCAGTTTTAAAGGCATTACTGAGTGACCATCACACTAATTATTTGAAATCTCATGCCCCCTTAGAGCTATCAATTGCTGCAAAAAGGTCCTTTTAGGGAAATAATGCAATCTGAAAAGATCCTCCAGGATGGAAGAACAGAGAAAGGCAGGTTTTCTCTCTTTGACTTTCTCACACCAAATTCCAAGCACATTATTTGACCACACACAAATAGATCGCTTTCAGTTTGATGAAAATATCAGTAGAGTATGTCATGCCAAATATTCTAAAATCTGCTGGAAAAAATTTGCTTGTACTCTGCCGCTGGCAACGGAGTGTCTTCTTAATATGTTCCAGAAGAATCAAACAGCCACAGTGACAAGAGTCTACGGCTAAAACTTCATTAACATTCTTCATCCACAAAAGTTAGATGAGCATTAGAATCTGAGATTGCATGTTGATTTTCTCATTCATCTAGTAATGTCTATGTTCAATTTTAGTTAAGTCTGATGTACTCAGACACTTCTAGTCAGGGACCTGAATGAATGCATAGATGTCACAGCATTAGCTACAGCTGCGTATGACTCCTTTAGGAATGATTCAAGTCAAAGTTCCTTTGCTGATAAGAGAAAGGCAGATTTGTATATATATACACACAGAACTCAGTCCTCACAGGATGGATGCCTGAAACAAGAATGTTTAATCACCTCCAGAAACATTACATGTTTAGAATTTTACAGAGTAATGAATATATTCAAAAATGACACAAAAGACAGAGATGAGGACTCAGATAAGACTCAACATGCAGAGGCCGTCATCTCAACTCATCTTTCTGATGGTAATTACTGTGCTCCAACTATGAGACTCATCACAAAGATTTCTTAAAAATCTGGGAAAGAAGGAAAATGACCACCCAAGAATAAGATAACAGGGATGTAGGGCGCATCGTGTTTTAAGCAGGGATCCAAGAAAAAGGAAAACTTACAAAACTATGTGTATCCAATCAGTAATAATACTTGATACCAGATACTGTTTATGATATGCCAAATGAACATCATCTGCCCCTTCCCACAGTGGATCTCTTTGCATCTTTTAAATTAAGCAAATACAATATTCAGTTCACACATTTTAACCTTTATTCCTTGACCTTTAGGATAATTTTCTTGTATCTCCTGGCAGACACCATGCCATTAATGTTGTCACTGATGTAGAAGACTTCAGAATGGGACCATCATGTTAGATAATGACAGAAAGAGAGCTGAGCATCAGCTTCTTATCAATCAGTAAACTATTTTAGTCTCTTTCCTTCCCACAGACCATCTCTGCTGATAAAAGTATTTACCATTTCTGTAACCTTTACTCTACCCACAAGTAAAAGACCAATCTTTAATCCTAGTCTCAATCAGGAGGCTGGGTTGTCCAGTTGACTCCTTAACTCCTTCCTAAGCCTCTCTAATTACTTCCTAGATGACTTCTGGAAAAATATTCATATCAAAGCTATTAATAAATGAACACACTGGAGTCCACTGCCTCTGAAGGCTAGCTCTCATAGTTTTAGAGAGCACTATGAAAGTTGCTAAGGGAGAACATCAATTGATGGTCCAACCCCCGCTTCAAGGTCTAATAACCACAATATCCTGCACAACAAACTATATTGGGGCAGTCGTGGAATTTTTATCTTGGGGGTAATCAACAGTTACCTAATTGAACTTAAAGGCTACTCAGTGGGAGGAAACTTAGGTTTGATACACATGGCTGGAGAGGTCATAGATCTTAGAGAAAACTCCAAGGCTGTCATATCTCTAGACAAATGTAATTTCTTAATATATGCTAAATATGGATCCTGATATTTACAGACAAGTATCCCAATCACCACTCAACAAAGAAACTTCTTTTGCAACTGATGGAGATTATTACAGAGTTCCACAAGTGGTCACACACAGAGATTGTGAATTGCCCAACCCTAAGTGACACATCTACAATGCAACCTAAAGCTCAGGGAACATAGTAGGACAAGGGGTAGGGAGAATACTAATGCACCTCTCAACTCTCATTAGCATGCAACAGACGGCCACACAATGGTCAAAGCATAGAGAATAAGAGTCTGCAGAGTGTGGGTCTTAGGACAGGACACCTATATTAAACTCAACCCACCCAGGACTCAGGGACCATTGTGGAAGAGGGGCAGAAAGATTGTAAGAGCCAGGGAGAAGGCACATGACCACAAGGAAATACAGTCCTACAAGCTCCTGGGACCTTGTCCATATGACCCTACAGCAAAGTTGTCAGCATGCCTAAGACCCGTGCAAACTCCAGCAGACCAAAGCCCAGTATAGAACTGTGGAAATGGGCAGCAGGTCCCAATCTAAGCTGAAGGAATATTGGCAGTTAGATGAGGAAGAGCTGATTTTCTGAAAGGGATGAACTCTAGATAGGCTGACTAGACCTCAGTAGATGAATTTGCACTGAGGGACATCTAGGGACACTAACTTGACTAGATAGATCTTAACAAAAATAACAAATTGCATGAAATCCAGTGGGGGAGGGGGCATAAAGATGATTAAGATGCTTTGTATGAAACACACAAAAATTCAATAAAAATTTGCCAAATAACAACAAATATTCACATTTGTCCACAAGAATTGGGAAATAATAATGCATAATGTTAGAAAATATTTTAACTTGATTTTTAAAATATCTCTTATAATTCTTATTTCTTAAGAAAATGAATTAAATACGAAGAACCACAAATAAACAGGAATTTGATAGTGTAGAAACTGAAAAGTGAGCATAGATGCTGAGGCTTATACTTGGTGTCTGAATCATCCAACACTACTTTACATTTTAATGCATTGTTTCGTGAAATTTCTGATTTCATGCTTCTTCTCCCAAACAGCGCCACTAACAGATTGTGAATATGGTCTGGGTTAGCACATATTTTTAGGAATATCTTAAAAAGTTTTGTTAAACTACTTTATCTCAAGACAGTTGTTGAAAAGCACAGGACGAGACACTGAAAACTATAATTTATTTTCTACCACCAGCAAGAAAATTTTTAATATGAGTGTAGGCATTTGGTAGACTTGAAGTATGATTTGTACTTCGATAATTTAATTCAGAGTTAATGATGCCACCTCCAAAACTCAGATCTCTCTATAGCCACTAATAATATTGTATCAAATGGATTTACTAGGAAAATGCCAGCTGGTACATGTTCGAGAATAACACAGTAACTTTTTTCCATTCCAAGAACAAAGCATTTTAATTCTACATATAAATCTGAAAATTATATTTAGAATTCAAAACTCATATATCAAAGCAAATAAATATTTTATATCTTAACTATAGCTTAAGTAAGAGGATGGTGCATGGTGGCACACACTTTTAATCCCAGCTCTCCTGAGGCAGAGGCAGGTAAGCTCTGTGAGATCTAAGATAGCTTGGTCTACATAAAGAGTTCCAGGCCACCTAGGGGTACAGACCCACATTTTTCTGCTTTCTATTTAGAAACAAAGCTTTTGGGGGGGGGAGAGATTGTATATTCTTAGCTAACACTGTATATTGCATTAAGGTTATGTTTCTTAAGTCTCTTTTGTTATCTTAGTGGTAAAACAGCTAATGATAAAAAGTTTTTCCATGTTAACCAATGTTTACCCTTAAGATACTAAAGAATTTCTACCATAAAATGACTTACTCCACACTTACAGATTCAGATGTTTTGGTGAAATGACACTGGTTAAGAATATAGAAGGCAAGGGTAACCATGACTCCTTTGCCATACCCTGAATCTGCCATATAAAAGCTGTTGTGAAATTAAGAAATCAGTATTTTGAGGCCTATACTAATCTGATCAGAGGTACTTAAAGGACAGTTTTTGCTCCTTGCCCTCCAAGGTTGACTAAGTTCCAGGGGACTATGGAGAATCTCTCAAAAGGTCCTGTAATTATGGTGAGTCATTTGTCCTCCTGTTCAGGGAGGCTATGGAGACCCAATGAGATGGACTTGAACCAGTGTCCAGTCTACAAAGAGGAGGGTCAATACAGAGGAAACATTTCCTCCATGCTCTCAAGTGAAGCCAGCCATGGTTGAGTAGGACCTTTGACTTATCTTCATATAGATGGAACTGGTAAAAGAAAAGAGCCAGGGGTTCCTCCCAAGCTCATGTGACCCCGAGGAACAGATCCTCAAATGAATTTAAGAGTAAAAATAAATTGGTTAATCTGGGCCAAATTGTATGGTCTTAAACACCCAAAAGGAAAGTATAACCAAAAATTAAAGTGATCAGTATAATTCTTTAAAAGTCCATGTGTATAGCTACATAACAAGAAACAATGCCAGGCAGGAGATACCTTCTTTTGAGCTGTTGGCCATGGTGGCCCAAGAGACTCCCAGACAGTAACCCAGCATAGAACTGGGAAAATGAACAGCAGATCCCAATCTTATATGAAGGAATGCTGGCAACTGATTGCTGCTAGATGAGGAAGAGCTGATCTTCCTAAAACAAGGAAATCTAGATAGGCTGACTAGACTCAGTGCTTGGACTAGCACTGGATAATGGCTGGGAGCACTGATAACACAGTGGGCAGTAATAGGGATGACAGAGTATATGGGCTCCAGTGGAGCGGGGGTGGGGGGTGCTATGGGAGGGTGCCAGTGGGGATGCTGGCATACCAAAATGAATAAAATTGTTTGGGATATTCTGTATAATATACACAAATAAAACCAATTAAAAAAAAGAAATCAATATGAATTTTCTCTTCTTGAAAGTAAGGGCAATCATAAACACATGACTTGTAGTATTGCTGTGAGAATTATATGGATCATGGATGCCTGAAAGACAATTTGCAGACTGCCAGATGTGCTGTGGATTAGAGTACAGTGCATAGCAGTGCTTTATTGAGGCTTCTGTTTATTCTACGCTCACAATCACACTGGGAGATCAATAAAATTCTCCATATTAGAGTTGATTCCCACATGGCTTTGAAGTTTGGTGACTTGGCCACTATCATGTTTGATTCTTCTGAATGTCTTCTCATTCTCAATCTGTTCACTTTTTCCATCGTGCTGCCTGGAAAATACTTTTTACCAGCCAGATGTAAGCCAGGAGCCACGGGTGAACTCACATTATCAAACTAAATAATTCATTAGAAGAGCCTGCCAAGAGTGAGTCATATTGACCTTTAGAAACTCCCAGAAACAAAATCATGTATCAAATTCCAAAACTGAGATTGTCCTGAGAGTCATAGTAGGTTTGTAAGATTTATTGTTTGAGAATTTCATACATGAATAAGAAGTGTTTTGATCAAATTTGCCTCCACTCCCTCCTCTCCCTCTCCTGGCATCCTCCCCATATCACTTTTCCTCCCAACTTCATACATTCCTACTTAAACCCACTGGGTCCACTTACTGATGCTGGTATGTGCATGCATGCAGGGTCACTGGAACGTGGGCAGCCTTTCAGGGGCCACATGCAAAGAAAATGGACTGTTCCTTCCTCAACAGTCATCATTTGCCAATAGCCCTGCCTCTAGGAGTGGAACTTCGTGAGCCCCTCCCCCATCCAGATTCAAGTAATTTTAGGTCTTTGTACTACTAGTTGTATAGGGATAGCAGAATTTCCCTATTCACTGTTCTGGATTCGAACTATAATTCCACAGGTACATCATATTAATTGCTAAAATGTGAATAAATTCTCTCCACAAAACACCAACCTTGTCTTTAATATTGCTTTATTTCAACTGGTCGTAAGAGAATAAAGTAATATCCAAAGAAAGAACAAAAAATATATAAAACAAAAACCCCTTGAAACTTGTCTCTTGAGAAAACATTTTAAATCAATAGTCAAAGAAATCCTTGTCAACAACAAAGAAAACTTTTTAGAAGAAAAATCCAATCAATATAAATTTGAGAAGCTATCGATCTCAAAGGTACCAGTAAATCCTTAGGCCATATATAATTTTTAATGAAAGGCACTAATTTTGACGTGCATGATTTAATGCTTTTTTCATGTCTACATTTTTCAGTTTAATGAATCAATAAATGTATGCTTTCTCTAAATAAATGAATGGAGAACAAATTCTTTATTGACTTAAAAAGTCATTGTTTCAGAACAGAGCCCCCAGTGTAGATCCATTGTCCCTGGTTCTCACCTTCACTATGAAACCATGAGCTCTGTTTTGGATGAGTCTACTACTAATGCATTCAGATACGTGTCGAAAACAGACATACAGGAGTCACAAAGAACTAAACAGAAAGCATAAGTCATCACTAAAGATGCATTGTTGACTTGTCTGACTATTATGGTTTGCTCTATGCCCCCCTAAATTCTTAGGCTGAAGTTCTAACTCCCAGTAACCTAGGATGCAGCCTTATTTGGAAAGGAGGACAGGGAGGATATAATTAGTTAAGTTAAGCTGAAATCACACTGCGGGTGAGCAGTTCCCTGATTCAATGGCTAGTGTCCTAAAGAATGAATAAAGGGAGGTAGGGAAGGAGGAAGGGAGGAAGAGAAGGAAAGAGGGAAGCAAAGAGAAGACAGAAAAAGCAGAGACAGAGAGACTACCTTGTAAACATGAATTGGAGAGAGACATCTGCAAGCCAAGACACCCTGAAGATTTATAGCAAAGGACTAGAAGAGGTGACGGGCATAGGACACATTCTGTCTCACAATATCAGAAGAAAGCCATTCTGCTGACAGTTGAACTTCAGATCTCTAGCCCCCAGCAGTTCATCCTGCTTTCAGTCCTTTGATACAACGGCCTTCCTAGCAAAGTAATGCACCAACACACTGACATGTCAGCCACAAACAACCAAGTTTTAATACACCATTTCCCAAGGCAATCACAAGGCAAAGTCCAAAGTAGCTTAATTGCCTTTAAGGCAATTCAAATACTCTAAGAGGAACTTAAATGGGAAACTTCTGGGCTGTGTTTATCTATTCAAATGCAGTAGGACCCGGTGCAAGTAAATGGATCACTAAGCTTGAAAGCACTGGAAGCTTTCTGGATCCTGTACATAAGCCTCTTTGAGTTCTTGAGCAAATAAACAAAGCCATGTTTTATGCAGTTTCTGTCACTATAACCTCTGAGGTTCGCAGATTATTCTAGAACTTTCCTATACCTAAGACTCCAGAGATTAAAAATTTAAGGTCATGAAGTTGCTAGCTGATCAGGAGGACAAAGAAATAAAACTGAGAAAAATCCACCTATACTTTACTGTGAAAGTCAATGCACGCTTGTGGAAACGCCAAGTACACAGAGTAGGAGCTTTCATCACACACACACACACACACACACACACACACACCAGCTTTCTCCCATCCAAAATAGCCCTTAGAGCTCAAGTTCAGGAAAATCTCAGCAGCCACAGAATAAAACAGAAATAAAATAAGATATATAAATGGAAAGGATTCAGTGCTATTAACAACAGCTGCCAGAAGACCATCAGGGACAAAGAAAAGTCGAACCTTATCCGTAAGCAACATGGCAGGAACCTGGCAGGCATGTTCTTTGGAACATGATAGGTAGTGAATCATGGCATCTTAGGTTATTCAGGTAACCAGCAGCCATTCTGCTACGGAAACCCAGAGAGATGCAACTGTAGCTCTCCCCACCATATACACACACACTTAAAAAGTGGTCACTACTAAGTTACTTCAGGAGAGGATTTGTTACCTCTATTAAACCTTTGCATGACCAAAGTTTGGGAATGAGGCACTAGGCAAGTGCCCACACTCTAAAGCAGAGTCTTGTGTTTGTAACGGGTGCACTCATGTTTGCCCACCAGATCTAGATAAGCCTTCACTTCATGTTCCAACACTTTAAACCCAACTCACCACAATGGATCTATGGACCCAACCCAACTTTGGAGCTGCTTTAAATCCCCACATATCTGCATTCCCATAGCTGAATTATTTAACAATTTGACAAACACCCACATCTCAAATTCTGTTATCAATGTGTCAGTAATGTGATTGGTTATCCAGGTACCAGTATATTTACTGTCCTAGATTCCAGGACCACGGTCATTCCAAACATGCACATGGCTTTCAACTGGGGCATCAGACCTCAGTTCTGTGTGTATCACTTATCAAATTAAGTACTATTGCCACTTCAAGAGAACCTACAAGCCAGATCCATTGCCAAGAGGAAACATCTCAGCCATGACTTTGCCAGTGGAGGTAAAAGAGAGTAAGAAAACATTAGCAGACATCACCACCAAAGACACCAACAACCCATACAAGCATTTTGGGCAGTCAATGTTGGCTCTGAGGATCCTTAGCATGTTCATCAGCACCAATGTCAGTGCTACAAAGACAATACCATTGGTAAAGTAAACCACACAGTAAAGTAAATATCCTCCCATGCATAGCTCCTTTAAAGAAATTTCTTTTCCCAATAAAGCTAGTTCACAGGGTCTGGAAGAGATGGCCGATTTAGCAAATGTACAGACATCAATGCAAAGCAACAAATAGAAAAAGCACAAGAAAACAAATGACTGTTGGAGGAAGATAATGCCCCCCTGCTAGCTTCAAAGAGACAGTTATATGAGCAGTCTGATAAACTACACAGAGAGAGTGTTTTAAGGATGCCCAGAAAACATCAACAAAGTACAGGGAAAAAATGATGAAACCAGTAAAACAATAAACGAATAACCCAAGAGATTTTTAGAGAGATATTAAAAGTATTTTTTGAAAACATTGAACAGTAATTCTGAAACTGAAAATCAGTAATACAAGTGAAATTGAAAATGCAATAGAATGCATCCACAGCATAAATGGGCAAGCAGGAGAAAAACGATTGTGAACTTAAAAGCAGGTAACTGGTAAAAATGCAGCGGACAGGGGTGGGAAGGAACTAAAAAGCACACGGGATTCATATGACAGCATCCAAAGAGAAATCTAATCAGAAGCGTACAAGGAGACAGGCAAAAGGCTGAAAGGTTTACATAAGGAAATAAGAGCAAAAGACTTTCTAAACAAATCTACGGGAAAACATAGATATCCTTATATAGGAAGGTTGAGATCCTCAATGTATTCCATCCAACGAGATTATGCCAAAGCATATTGTAACCAAACTATCAAAGTTCAAAGACATAGAGAAGATACTGCAAACAGCAAGAGGGAAAAAACAAAATATAAGGGAGTTCCAAAGAAGGAGCAACTAACTTCTCAGTAGCGACTTTACAGTGATGGACAGAGTGGGTTGATATATTCAAAGTGCTGTAGAGAAAAACATGCCAATCAAGAATATTGTACCTCATGGTTATCTGTTATCTCCTTTAACACAAAATCACTTCAACTTCTATCCAGTTTCCGACAAATGTCAGAATTTCTTGTTTTTACAGCTATATAAAATTCCATTGTGTATATCACATTTTCTTTATTCTTCTATTAATGGGTATCTATGCTGATTCCATTTCATGGATATTGTGACTGGAACAGGAATAAACATGGCTGTGCAATATCTCTGTGGTCTGCTGACTTAGAGTTCTTAGGGTATGTATTCAAGGTAATCAAGTGGCATACCTTTGTTGTTTGGAGGTTACACTTTTTGGTTTTCCACCACACTAATTTCCACAGTGGCTATGCATTTCCACTCCCAGCAGCCATGAGTACAGTTTCTCCGTTCCGCATCCTTGCCAGCATTTCTGTTGTCAGGAAAATAGTCATTCTGATTGCAGTGAGAATAAGCCGTTCAGAAAGACAAATATTGCATATCGTCATATGCACAATCTAGATTTAACACAAAATATATGTATATATGTATGTGTGTGTGCTGATGAGAAGAAAATATGCCAAGACAAACAAAATGAAACACAACCATGAAAAGCAATGTGATATAGCAAATGCAATCCTACCGGGAAATTATATAGCAATAGTGCCAAAAGGAAAAATAACAAACACTTTCTAAGATATTTGCTTAGCGCTTTACAAATGGTTGGTCTGCCTGGGGCATATATAAAATATATTCATATCCTATAAGAAAGAATGGCAAAGTTAACCAATATACAGAGGGCCTGAGTTATTTATAATTTATAGAGTTAGGATTTTGAAATAATGTCTTTTCTTATAAATTTATTTTATTTTTTAATTATGAGAATGTATATGTGTTTATATGTCAGTATGTACACATGAGCACCAGTGTCCATGAAGGCCAGAAGCATTGGATTCCCTGGAGTTAGTGTTATTGGTGGTAGCGAGCAGCCTGATGTGGGTGCTGGGGATCGAACTTGGGTCCTCTGCAAGAGCAGCATGTGCTCTTAGCCACTGATAAAGCTTTCTGAGCCCAGAAATGATTATATCTTTACACATGAAGGCAAACGGAATTTCAGTTCTGTTTCTTTAGTTTCTACTGTGGTGCTGGTCTCAGAAAGGGCTCCACACTTTCACTGTTAGTACTGTGCACCAGGCACTTACCACAGTACCTATAGTGCTCACAATTTAAATGAATGAATGAAGAAAATTTCATTGCTCAAATTTCTTTAAACCACTAACATATGGGCAGCCTTTAGACGGCGGTTGATAGGAATATCTCCATAGTTATGGACACTGACTTAGTGTGTTTGAAATATCCTTGGGAACAAGGCAAGACAGAATGGGCTGAATTTAAGACAAGAAAAAACAATCTGTTGTCACTTATGTAAGGGAATACTGAATTACTTTTTTAAAAATGTGACTTAAAGAGTAGGTTTACATTTTAAGAAATAATAAACACAGTACTGTAAAGCTCTAACTTTTTAACTAGCCTTGGTATATGACACATTCTATTACAAATATAATTGACATGTCTTCTTTAACAACTTCATACATTTATACATGATGTACTTTGATCATATTCACCCATTATCTTCTCTTCCCCCTCCCACTCCCACTGAACCCTTCTTCCCAACAAATCCTCCTCCTTCTTTCATGTCTTTCTCTTTGTGTGTGATCAATTGCATTTAATTAGAGTTCCTGGCATGAGCCTGTGTTTTTAAAGAATCATCTAGTTAATAGTGTTCTTTCCCAGAATTCTGTCTCCTCTTTTATAAAGAACACCATTTGCACACTATCCATTCAGTTGTACTTAAGATTTTGGACAGTGTAAAGGTGATGTCCCACACCCATGCCTGCCCATCTCCCCTATAACTAAGGAAATACACTGGCAAAATTTCTCTCAGGATTAGAAACATTTTACTTTTCTAATTGCTCCCAGCCCACACCTCAGTGGCTAATGGTAATTACACTGCCATTCTCTGTTGTCTTTCTGGTCTTCTCATTTTTGTCTTGTGGTTCTCAACCTCTTTGGTGCCACCATCTAATACTTATCATTGCTGATTCCCAAATATTACCACATCTCTTATTTCCTACATCATACTAGACATTGCACCTGAATATTCCAACCTAAATTCAATGTAGGGTTTCTAAAACATGTCACTATATTTCTCCTCCATGCCAACCACAAAAAATTCTACTGCATTTACATTCCCTATTCCCTAGTAGGTATCAAGCTCATTCTTCCTTTAATCGGAGCCCCAACATAAAATTAAAACCAATCCCCAGTCCCCACCAGTGCTATTTGCACAGTGTCTTCTGAAATCAGCTCTCTTCTTTCCATCCCCACTCCCTTACATTCAAGCCTGCTTTTCCTCAATGTCCTTTGGGACTACAGTAAAACCCAGGGTTAGTTCCTTCCATTTCAATTCACTGCCTATCCTACCAGCCTGTTTTCTAGCTAAAAATAAAATTTCACTTTTCTCACTTAATGTCTTTGCTGGGTCCCTGAGTGTTTCCCACAGGTCAATGCCCTATTTGCACAAGGATTAACCCAGTTCTTTAGTACCATCCTCAGTCAAAAGCCTCATGCACATTCCTCTAGTCAGCTTGAACACTTTTAAAAGATATTTTATTTCTTTTTTAAATTTTATGTGTAAGAATGTATTGCCTGCATGTATATAAATGCACCCATGTTGTGCAATGCCCAGGGAAGTCAGAAGAGGGTGTCAAGATTCCATGGAACTGGAGTTATTAATGATTGATAGGCACCATGTGGGTGTTATGAATTGAACCCAGGTCCTCTACAAGAGCAGTCAGTGCTCTTAATTGCTGAGCCATCTCTCTAGCCCTTCAAGTTGAACTTTTAAAATCATTGTCAGTATGTTGAGTCCTTTTTGCCTCCCTAATTCTATACATACTAAACCACTATACCCCATATCTGAAACGCCTTCCTCTGACTCAATATCTAGCAAAGTGCAATTCATTCATTATGACCCAGATCAAATATCATCTGCTCTCTGAAACTTGTATTGTTTCCCCTCTGAAGGATTACACTCATTTCCCATTCCTTCAATTTTGTCCATTTTTTCAAATAATTGTCAGCAGGAGTTAATAAATAACTAAGATTGCATGTTGGTCCTATCGAATGCCTTACAAGGGACTTTTACCCTCCTAGAATGAAATCTAAACTACCAATCTTACTAACCAAGCCTCCTTTGGGACTACATACTGGGGCCTCTGTCCTGTGCCCACCCTTCCCCACACAGGAACCATGTTCATAACACAACTATGAAAGAACACAGTGCTTCAGCCATGTGGAATCCATCTTTAGTGATAGCACACACAAGGCAGGGAGAGACTGGCAAACCACGGTTGGGGTCAGGGCCATCTTCACACTTTTGCCAATAAAGCTTTATTGGAACATAGGCACACCTATTCATTTGTATTTCCTCTAAAGCTGCTTTTGTAGTGCAATGACAGAGCTGGGCAGTCCTTATAAATATTATGGCTTGAAGAGCCAAAAATATTTGACCCTGCCATTCCCTCATATAACCCTAGTCTCTAAATTACACACATTCTGAGACCCCAAAACACCTTCTCTTTGTCTTATCCTGAAAATAAGCCTTTGATCCAAATAGTCTCACCTACCTGAGATATGGCAAATCCTTGGAGTCCTGGGCACATCAGGTGCTTTAGATGTGACATGATCACACACGTGGGTGCTGGGAATCAGCATTTAATCTCCATGTTAAATTCTTCCTCTCAGAGGGTATGGATACACTCAAAACATGCATGATAAAAATCACATTCTCTTGATGTTTCAAGCGACCAGCTCTCTGATAGATTATCTAATTCCAAGTAGTCAGCCCTAAACACATACACAAGTGTCACTAAACAGACTCAGTGATACCTGATAGTAGTAATAATCAGAGAAGAGGGCAAGATATTGAAAGAAAGTGGGGTCACCTGGGAGGAGAAAAAGGGGGTGAGAGGGATGGGAATGATGTAAATATAGTGCTCATGCATAAAATTAACTTAGTAGTAATTTTAAGGGGAGTTGGAAATGGCTCAGCAGTTAAGAACATTTATTGTTCTAACAAAGTACTTGGAGTTGGATTCCCAGCACCCACATGGCAGCTAACAACCATTCACAGCTCCAGTTCCAGGGGATCGGGTGCCCTCCTCTGGCCTCTGCAGGGCATCACACACATGTAGTGCACTTACATACATACAGGCAAAACACTCATACATATAAAATAAAAATGATAAAATTAAAAAAAAATAAATTTAAGTACCTAACACAGGGAAAAATCACATTCTCCCAAAGTGCTTAGGTGTGTGTTTTCCTACTTTTTGGCAAGTTCTCATCTGTGCTTCCACAATTGAGTGTATTAGATTTAATATTCACAAACTTCATTAAGAAATATTTTGTAAAATCAAAAAATTCATTAGTCCTAAATTTATATATAAGTGGGTCAAAATAACAGATAAATGCTGGTCCTATTTCTTTACCCTCATAACTATTCCACACTGAGTTGCAATATATCTATGCAAAATAATAGAGGTACAAACTAAAGTTATGTATCTAAATATAAAAAAATACTTGCATTTAAAAAGTAACTTTGACTTTCCCTCTTAATAGCACAGGTAATTTTAATTTCATATTTTAGAATAACCATCATTTAGGAAAACTATAAAAATTTTCAAGTTTTTCAAGCTTAATTTTGATTGGACTTACAATGGTACATTTCTGATTTAAAAATCTTTAAATCATTGCTCCTAACAAAATAAACTATGTAACTGTTTTTAGTGTATTCACTTACTGATTTTGCTAAAATGAAAGGAAGAAATCTAAATTCTAAAGTGGAATGATATAATTGTTTATAAAATATTTGTTTACATACATCATCAGTTCAAGGTCATTGAATCATTTGTAGAGCATGGAGAAATAACTAAATTTCATCATTTTTAATATTCTTCTGACTTTTAATTTTACAAGTACCATAGTTTTGTGAATATTTTGAAATGCCTTCATTGTAAAGGCATACTTGTTAAAGTAGTAATAAAGAATTCATTCCAATCTCTACTTTGTGAGTCTGATTCATAACTTTAGCCCTTTAGATCTATGCTAATGAGGCTCAGTTTTAGTTACTTTAGATCCCACAATTGGAAGGATTAATTTTCTTACTGATGGTAGCATTGTGTTCTTACAAAGTTATTAACTAACTCTCTTAACATAGAACTGCAGAGAATGGTTCTTATCTATCTCTCCTGCTCTGTTATCACTACAGTAGCAGATGAGAAACAGGAACCGTAACAAACTTGTTCAATGAGCGCCCATTTGTCAAGCAAGTACTTACTGAGCTATGGATCACAATTATTTGATGCCATGAATTTCTCTTCATTAACAATACATCCTTCAGTCTCATTCAGTCCTAACTAAAATATACTTTTTGATTGAATGAATGATTAGCCAGGTAAATGAGTAAACAACGTCTAATGAGTGAGGAGCATTCCCAATCCACTTAATGGGGGTTTTAAATTTTATTTTAGATTATACTGTATTTATTTTAGATTTATATCTTGGCTTCTTTCATTACCAAAGTTTTTCCACACGCTGAATCTTGGGTCACTGTCTTCATCACTAGACAGGTTTGTAAGTGAACTTAGCAGCAGCCTATGAAGTACTACAGCGAGCACCAAGCCTTTGCTGTGTCTTAGCCACTCAGAACACATAATTTGTTGAGAGCATGTTCAAAGCAGAGAGACAAGAAGTCTGTGGTGTTTTCTCCACATTTATCAGCATGTGTTACAGAAGACATAAGATTTTATCTTTTGATACTGTTACTGGGAATCCAAGGCTCTCCAAGAACCCTAGCCACCAAAACATAGATCTTACTTTTGTGGGTTAGATTATAACACAGGCATAGGTTTTTAGTGAAACAAAGCATGAAAAACAAAAGACTCATTAACTATTTCCTGGCTTCCTAAGCACTTCCTTGACATTCCTATAAAAACTGTACAACAGGAAAACAAAGTCTAGAGACATGTCATTTCTTAGAAGTACGTGCACTGCTTTTCATACCAACCTTAACAACATAACATCCAAAAGTTTCTCTGCAGGTCCTTTCTTGAGGAAAGTGAGTTGGTTAACTTCAAGGGCTTTTGTGGGGGCCCATGAAGTTAATAAAATACTTTTTAATCTTAATAATAAGAATGGGAGATGAGAATGTAGCTTGCTTAGCATGCACAAGGCTCTGGAGTCCGTCCTCAGCATCTCAAAAACACACAAACAATACAATAAAATTTGTATTTTATTATTTTAAAAATAGCATATGTACAATAGAACTTTAGTATGAAAAAAGAAGAAAATAAGTTATATTCTTTATATTTGGAGAGTGCCACCATTACCTCTCAGTGCATCATTCCCAAAAGATAAAAAACATTCACAGATACACATTTTTCAAAACAAGATAATAGGGCCAGGGTAAAGGCACTTCCCACCAAGCATGACTACCTAGGTTTCATTTGTGGGACCATATGGTAGAGAAAGTTGTCCTGAAAGTTGTCCTCTGATCTCCACATACATACCACCCTACACATACAAAATAAAAAAGCAAAATGCAATATGAAATGAAAAATAATATATTACATACATTTTGTAACTTTTTTTCAATTAAGAGTGTTTTTAATTTCCATTTCAAGGAATACATGTCATCCAATACACAGTCCTATTCTAATTTCCCCTGACATTTCCAGTGAGTGCTGCTGGTTCGCCTGAAACAGGAAACAATGTGGGATCATGCACTGCTAGCTGTCATGCCTCAATAATGCTTTTAGTCACATTTCAAACACTAAATACAAAGATACTAAAAAACAAACCAAAAAGAACATGGGATACATGGAAAGGTGACTATCAGGACTGGAGAGTTTGCTTAGTGATTCAGAGTTCTTACAGAAGACCTAGGTTCGATTCCCAGCACCCACATGGTGACTAACGGCCAACTATAACTCCAGTTCCAGTAGAATTTGACGTTCTCTACTAACCTCTGTGAGCATTGCATGACATGGGTGCACTTACACACATGCAAGTGATACACACATACACATAAAAATAAATTGTTAAGTTTATAATAAACAAAATGTTAAAAGGAAAAGGTGACTCAAGCACAAGAATGGGACTCTATCTGGTCACCAAGTAAAAGAACCAGGAGCATTTTCCAAACCAGAATTAAAGATATCTATGCTTCAGAAAAAAGGTGATGCTAGTTCCCACACCAGAACCAACTCTAGACACAAGGAAGACTGAGTAGGTTTAAAGAGAGGCAATGTCTTCTAAAAGTCTGCAGTCTGAGAGGAAAGTGGAAGGGCCTATGGGTCCATGTCCAGTCTACAGCTTGGCATGGGAAGATTCCTCTAGAAAATGACAGAATTTGGCAGATCTTTTCCTTCTCCACATCTGTCATCTTTTGTAGAATACTTCAGTCACACTGAAAGATGGAGAACTTACTTTTGCCATAGGTGATCGCACCCATCAGAGAACAAGCCAAATGTCCCTGAAGGGAAGCTCACTGGCTTAGTGGCTCCATTAAGAGGCATGCTGGTGTAGAGAAATGCAGTAAACAACAGTAAACATTAAGACATGCAAAAACTTAGAAAATGTGTGACCTAGATCAACCTTCTCTGTGCCTAAATAATAAGAGATGAAGGAAATTCAATAGAAGAAAGAATAAATCAAGCTATCAAGAATGAAACCAGCAGAGAGAAAACTTCCAACAAACATTTTATAGTGTTAGGAAATCGCTGTCTCAGAATTTTTAACAGCTACATTTATTTAAAAATATAGTCTTTATCACTTTAAATTAAATTACCAAGAAAGAAGAAATGATTAAAAATGAGAAAAATCCAAAATATTCCAAAAAGAAGACACAAATTAGAGGGTGTAATTTCACAAATAAATAGTATAAACTTAGGAGTGTCACTGAAATTTTTCATTACTACCTATTATAATCTACTGGGCATCCTCGCAGATTTCATTTCTTACAATGTTTCCTATTTCATATATTCTAGAAGCTGATAGACCTTTGTCATTGCTTCAATGAATAGGGCAGGGTGACATACAATGGCACCTGTGACCCTAGATACTGGATCATCAAAGACAAACCTACAGCATTCTGCCCACCTGGAACACTGGTTCTTGAATATGTGAAGATGCTGTAAAAATGCCCAGGCCATATGGAGAGGTTGTGTTATTTTATGACTTTTACTGTGAGCACATGAATAAAGAAAGGTCTTTTCTCTCTGGATAGGGTGCCAGCAGCAGGCTAAAGAAAGAAATCCACCCAAGTCTATCTTGATTAGTTTAATGGGGTGATTTACAGGAGCATGGGTGAAGGGTTACTTAAAGTATAAGTGACCCAAAGAGAACCACATCACCAAAAAGCTCGCTTCAGCATCGGTGACAACTCTTCAGTATGTGTGGTCACTTTTATGTGACAATAAACAATTAGGTAATAGCTACCAAAAAAGATCTGTTCATAAAACAGGAATTGATAAGTATCAGGAAAGAAAGTTAGCTACAGGAACCATGCAGATAAG
>NW_008357493.1:1398705-1439364 GCF_000622305.1 Nannospalax galili
TATAAGTGACCCAAAGAGAACCACATCACCAAAAAGCTCGCTTCAGCATCGGTGACAACTCTTCAGTATGTGTGGTCACTTTTATGTGACAATAAACAATTAGGTAATAGCTACCAAAAAAAGATCTGTTCATAAAACAGGAATTGATAAGTATCAGGAAAGAAAGTTAGCTACAGGAACCATGCAGATAAGCAGTTACAGAGTTGTGGCAATCAAGGCAAAGAGTTTGCATAACCCCGCAACCTTGACAAGATGCTCTGATTGAATTATAACAGGACATGTATTTCAGTAACTGCTCAAAATTGTCCAAAATAATGCTACAAAAGGGCAAAAATAAAAGAATAAAACATAAGCTTAATTTAAACATTAAATTCATGAAGAAAGAAAAATTAAAACAAGCTTACAAAAGAAATATAATGGCAAAGCATGCAAGTAATTATGTAGAAATTAACAGAGTTGCTAGGTAAGCCTAGAATACCTTCTATACCCTACCTCCCATCCCTTTTAAAGTCAAAAAAGGGAAAAATATGAGAATGTGATTAAAATAACAAAATGAAGATAACACAAGTGTGGAATGCATACAATCTGTTTTCAAAATTATCATAATGTGAGCAGAGAGCATGAGTACTTGAATGAAATAAATAATTTGGAATGAATTTAAGATTTTGAATTGATTCAAGGGAAGAAAATAAGGAGAATAAATGTAAAATGGCATAATGAGCAAACTTACAAACCTGTTCCACTGCCAAGGGTTCCCTTCCTTTGTGACTCTCTCAGATCATGATGGGGTACAATCTCAATGATAAGTAATTCTTCAAGAAGTATTAACAAAAAGATATCCACTTCATGCTGAGCTGTTATAATTTTACTCAATAATCTGATCAAGATATCCCTAAAATAAACATCCTTAAATGTTTATCAAAATGGTTTTTGTAGTTTTTGTACAATAACACCTGCATAAAACAAAACTAAGTTCCCTGCTCAGTAGAGACTAGGAACTATTTTCTTCAAGGGTTTTCTTCTTGAAATTCTCAGCCTGAAACAAAATAACATACATTATAAATCTCTGAAAATATACAAAGAGCCTCTAAGCTTTCCTTGCCGTGAAATGCTTTTATTCACAAAACATGATTTCTATTCTATAAAGCTGCAGAGTGAAGAAGACAGTGCTGCTAAAAACATTTCACACCAGACACAGATAAAAATATGTCAAAATCGAGAAATTAGCATTGGTACATTCCAATTCCAAATATCAAACATTATACTGACAATAGGTGGTTTTACTATAAAAGGACAAGTTCGTCTTGGTGCTAGAATGGACACACTATCACTAGGACCACAAACGAAATAAGAGCGTCTATTATCCCTAGCACTCTGATATTGTCTAAGGCATGAAATGACACATGAAACAACTATGAATAAACTACTCAAGTATTAGAAAAGTGGTACAACCTGCACAGACTGCAGATTATATTCTTGTGTGCATCCCCAAAAGCAAAGAGAAGCAATTGAAAAATAGAACCAATGCATGGTGCCAGTGGTTGAACTGGCCGCCCTCAAGGTTCAGGAGAGTCTTCTGTCTGCCTCTCATCACCACAGGGGAGCTGGAACTACGGACACAAGTCCTACTGCAACCAGCTTTATGTGGGTTCCAGGGATTTAAACTTTGATCCTCATGCTTATGCAGCAAGTGATTTACCAACTACACCATCTCCCCAGCCTATATTTGCTAGAATTTTTATTGGCATGTATTCCTTGTACATAGTACTGGGCTTCAAAAGGACATTTTCATTTGAGCACATTTTCAGTGTGCTTTGAGCATGCTTGTCTTAGTTTGTTTCTTCATTACTGTGACAAAATACTCTAACCAATACCAACTTGGGGAGGAAAGGGTTTATTTAGCTTACATCTCCTGGGTCACAGTTCATCAGGGAGCCCAAGGTAGGAACTCAGGATAGGAACCTGGAGGCAGGAGCTGGAGCACAGGCCATGGAGGAATGCTGCTTACTGGCTTGCTCCCCTGGCCTCTGCTCAGCCTACTTTCTTATACAATGCAGAACACCCTGCCCAAGGGTGGCACCGCCCGCAGTGGACTGGGCCCTCCCACATCACTCAACAATCAAGAAAATACCCCACAGATAATGGCCACAGGCCAGTCCAATGGAGAAAATTCCCCAATTGAGACTCCCTCTACCAGGGATGTCAAGTTGACACTAAAGCTATCCAGTACACTGCTCCTTCCAAATTCTATTCAGCTTGCAAGCCATTGACTATGGACCATGAATCAATATATAATCGCACTTTTGGCCAATTCTCTTTCCAAGCAAAATGCACCATGTGCACTGTCTGAAATTCTGCCCACTGTGAAGAACTTGTTTCACCAATGTAATGAAGGAAATTCCCCAACTGAGGTTCCCTCAACCCAGGTATATCAAGGTGACACTAAAACTATCCAGCATAATGCTCCAAACCATGTTCACATTCTGTCCTTTCTCCCCATCCCCATTATTCCCCTTTATCCCTGACGAGTTCCACTTCTACTTTAATGTGTATACCCACATGATTTCATGTGCCTATATGAAACTTAGGATCCAGAAATGAAAGAAAACATATGATATTTCTCTTTATAAAACTAACTTAATTTATTTAATATGACAAGTTCCAGTTGTACCAATTCTCCTACAAATGACATAATTTCATTCTTCTTTATGACTGAATAAAATTGCACTGCGTATATGTACCACATTGTCTTTATCCATTCCTGTTGACAGATACTTAAATTGATTCTAAATTAATTCCATAATTTAGTTATTGTGAATAACAGTGCAATAAACATAGATGTGTAAGTGTCTCTGTGATATTTTGGCTTAAAGTCCTTTTGGCAAATATCCAGGAGAAGTATAACTGGATCATACAGTAGGTCTCTTCTGAGGTTTCCAAGGAGCCTCAATACCGACTTCTGTAGTGGCCAGACCAGCTAACATTCCTAGCAGCAGTGTGTAAAAGTTATCTTTTCTTCAGATCCTTGTCAGAATATGTTGTTACTTATTTTCTTAGTGACTGTTATACTGACTGGGGTGAGATAGAATTTTAATATTGTTTTAAGTTACATATCACTGAAAAGTAGTGATTGCTAAAATTTTAAGCCTTTTTATGAAAATACACATTTAAAAACCAAATGAAATCAATAAAATAGTGATCAAGTTTAGTTATTGAAATCATAGGTAGTTTTAGTTTTATTCTTACACATTTCTATATTCCCAATATTCAGTAAAAGGAGCAAAGACTCTTGCCCTAATCATATTTTCATATTATTTTTATTATTACTAATTTCTAGATTTGGCTCTTTATTCTATCCAGAGCAGTCTAAGCATTCTTGACAACTGTTCACAGATCACTGTATATATGAATGATGTTTTTCACCTCAAATATCATTGGGTATCAATGAGGTACTCAAATAAATTTAACTTATGAGACAAACTTAATTGATGGGGTTGAAACTTGTACAAATTATGTCCAAAGCTCAAGTCATTCTTCTTTAAACCTCCTTCTTTTGTTCTAGATTGAGTTTTTATTCATTTAAACGATACTTCCTTTACCCAGGAACCTGGATAGATTAGCAGCATCATGTTCAATAATTACATTGTTTGAATAAGTAATGTTTTCAGATAGAAAAAAGTGTTGAGGTGGGTAATAGAAAATAACTCTCACTGTATTTTTTCAGCAGACTGAAGATAGAACCCTCATGTTTATGGGTTTAGAAGAGGTTTAAGTGTTTCTTAAACTTTAAATGTATTCTAAGGATTATATTAACTTCAAAAACACTGCACATGAACTCTTGAATTCTGATGTTAGAAAGATATCCACTTTTAGGTTGATTTTTTTTTGTATCACATTGAAAACAAATTGAAGTCCTTCAAGATACTTTGTAAGAATTCAAAATAAGAAAATATAATACCTCTATTATGCAGATTGCAAAAAAATCCAATGTAAAACATGTAAAATTTAATATAAGCATATATTCATGGAAAACAAGAAAATAAAAGCTTTCTTTAAAAATCAAGATTTTTATATAACAACAGTTCAAATGTTTATAATTCAAGCTGTTTATAGTATAAGAAAAAATAAAAAATACCTGAATGCCAGTTTCTATCAAAAGTGCCTGGTGAGCATATGTCACCATCTTTTAAGTTAAAATATTCCCATGAAATACAAAGTTTAAGCACTGGTGAGAGTTAAGGGGTGTACTAGTATCCTCTCTACCCCCTCTTCTGCTATGTTCTATGAGCCTTAGGTGTCAAGGTTCCACTATAGATATGTCATGTAGGGCTGGGCATCTCTCAGACATATATTCTCTGTGTGTGACCAGTTGTGGAACTCTGCAATAGCTTCCATATTTTGCAAAAAGAAGCTTCTTTGATGTGTGGTATATGGTACACTTGTCTGTAAATATAAGGATCCATACTGAGCATACAGTAAGAAATTCCTTATTTCTAGAGATATGACAAAGATTGGGTTTCTCTAGGATCTATGGTCTCTACAGCCATGTGTTTTTGGCTATATTTACAGTGTTCCCACCCATAGAGGGGGTGGAAAGACTGTAAGAACCCAGATTGGTGCATAAATCTAAGGAAACAGGTTTTCAGGCTTCTGGGAACTTGTGCATTGAAGCTTGCAACAATGATGACAGCATGCACAAAATTCATGCTGACTCAAGCAGACACAACAGAGAATAGAACTGGGTAACTGGGCAGCAGGCCCCAACCATAACCAAGAAACTGATTACTGTGGGGTGAAGGAGAGTAGATCTTCTTTGAGGGAGTGACCCTACATAGACTGACTAGACTCCAGTGGATGAACCTGCACCACACTGAGGAACATCTGAGCATAAAAGATTGATGAGATAAGTGATGAGATGAGCCTTAGCACACATGACAGAATGCATGTAATCCAGTGAAAGCGGAGCTATGTGAGGGTGTGGATGGGGAGGGGGTCTAAATTTGGTGAAGATCCATTACATGAACTGCACAAAAACTCAATAAAAATATACATTAAAAAGAAAAAAAATACTCAGCAAAAGAAAAAAGATATTTAAGCTCTATCCTTTGCTCCAAATAAAACATTATTATTGACACAATTAACCAGTCTGTGATCAAGGCAGTTCTTTATCATCTCTTAGGTCTGGATGGGTTTCATATGAAGGAAAAAAAAACTGGACATTAGAAGTTTCCAGTATGAAATACTGCTTTTCCCAAGGACTATACCGCTCTTCTCTAAAGTTCACAGCATGTAACTTTAGCCTGGAATCAGGCCATGCATGCGTGATCTAGTACCCTCTGTTCCTAGACTCTGAGGTCAATGGACCTCAGTACTTTCAGTGTCTCCAGTCATAACTTACTTTACTCGAGAACAGTAACTATGGTCTCTGAGCACATAGTGATTCAGCTTAACACCCTTCAAAACACTTCCTTCATTTTAATTTCTCTAAGACTATGAAAATTAATTTCAGATATCTAGTATGACAGTTTATTTTAAATGCATAAACAGTAGCCGGGCATGATGACGCATTCCTATTATCCCAGCATTTGGAAGAGGGAGGCAGGTTTGATGTCAACTGCTCTGTATAGTAAGACCCTATCTCAAAGAAACAAAATCAAAGACTCAGTAGTGCAAGAATGTTCTGAGATGCTCAAGGCTTAGATTTGATCCACAGCACCACAGAAAAAGACAAAAGCTCCAAACAAAAAATAGGACGTAGAAGAAATAATACATGCTCTCTATCATCTATCTATCTATCTATCTATCTATCTATCTATCTATCATCTATCTATCATCTATCATCTATCTATCTATCATCTATCATCTATCTATAAAATCTATCTATCTATCTATCTATCTACCTATCTATCATCTATCTATCTATCTATCCTCTCAATGAGTAATGGATCACCAATAATTTTCAAGATTTACATCTTGAAAAGAAGATATGGTTCTTGGCTCTATTTAGCTATGTTTCCGTTATAGCTAGTTAAGAAGAACAGCACGTAAGAATACACATAATACATTAATTATAACATTTGGCTTAAAATATACCGTGATTTTAAGCAAGGAGTTATTAATGTATTGTGAATTCACAGTAATTATCATAGCAGAATGCTACAACTTTAAAATAGATGGCTAATTCATAATAGTAATTCATTTGAGAAATTAATCTTCTTGCAGGGTCTAATAAGTACTCTGCCATGTACTAAAAGTTCTTTATCATTGTTATCATAGTGTGTGATTCAGGAACAACTTTAAAAGCTATTGCTTTTCCTCTGACATCTAATTTGCATCAGGTCCTTAATTTTCAACTGGAAACAAATTAGGCACTCAAAATTAGAAGAACCAGTGAAATTCCCTTAACAATAACAATGCCATTTTACTAAAGATTGTGACCAATAAGAACATTGGTGTCTGTCCATTTCACTACCAAATATGGGGCATTCCTTTAAATCGATGTTTACAAAGCTTTTTTCAAGTACATTTTGGGACCAAATAAATAATATGGTTTATTCCTTCAAGTATGTTCCCGAAATTCTAAATTATGGGCTCATTGTTTCCAAAAGATTCTACTAGGAAATGTTCTTCTTAACATGTTTCTCTCTTTTTCTAAATTATTTCATTTCATTTTATGTGTATGAATGTTTTGTCTTTATGTATGTAAGTGCACCCATGACATACAGTGCTCACAGAGGTCAGAAGAGGGCACCGGCTCTCCTGGACCTGGACTTAAGGATGCTTGCAAGCTGCCATGTGGGCGCTGGGAACTGAATCCACATTCTCTGCAAGAGCAGTCAGTACTCTTAACCTCCATTCACGGTTGGGTTTTATTTGTTTTTTTTTTTTTTGTTTTTTTTTTAATTTTGAGTGTCTTTTTCTAACGAGGGAGTAATTATTATTGGATCTTAGACTTCCTTCACGGATGGGGAAAGGACTCACACCTCCCACCCCTCCCAGAGAGCTATGAGGCAATTAAAGGATGCAGAAAGAAAGAGAGTCATATTACTTTGGGTGTAGCCACTGGTTCATTGTTCCCACTCAAGTAAATAACCCCCTACTCATGCTTACGCAAGCAACAGTAACTAAACACAGTGGTCACAAAAGGTAAAGAAGTGAATGTAGGAGCGGACTTGGGACCTAAGAAGAAGGGATTCAGTGGGAGGGGAAGGGGTAAGAGAGGGTAATCGAGGGGCTTTGATCAAAGACTCCTCTATGCACATGTGAAGGTATATGAATATATGGAATTTAGCCAGCGACAGCTCTTTCTCCTGTCCACCTTCATGCTTTTCATTCCATACCTAGATTTGGGGACCTCTAGGTCTCTGCTCCTGTGTGTGGTTTCCAAGGCTTACAGAAAAATAAAAATCCTACTAAAAGCTCACACAGCCTGACAGGAATTTTCTTCTCACATGTTGCTGCTTGACAAGAAGAGCTCTGTATCCACCTTCTTCCAAAAATCGTCTCCAGAGCATGCCCTCCGACAGCTCTTTCTCCTGTCCACCTTCATGCTCTTCGTTCCATACCTAGATTTGGGGACATCGAGGTCTCTGCTCCTGTGTGTGCTTTCCAAGGCTTACAGAAAAATAAAAACCCTACTAAAAGCTCACACAGCCTGACAGGAATTTTCTTCTCACATGTCGCTGCTTGCCAAGAAGAGCTCTGTATCCACCTTCTTCCAAAAATCGTCTCCAGAGCATGCCCTGTTACTTCAAAGGTAACCTTTCTCCTGTTAATTTCCTTCCAGCTGAAGTTTGCACAGCCAAGCGATATGAATGTGAGATGTGGATTTATTCTGTCATAGAACTGGCTAAAGGCCATTTGAAAACGACTTAGTTCAGCTCTATCAATATAGATACTCTGTTGCAGGGAAAGGTAATGAAGGGGCGACTACCTAGCTAGATATTGAAAAATGAGAAACGGAATTCTGCCTCATCAAAACACCATTTTCAACTGTTTTATATCATACTGATAATGAAGAAATGCTTATAACGGTAATGAATAAAATGCAATGTGACACTTTCATTGTCCAATGAAAAATTGTAAAGTTTGCACTTTCTAAGTTAAGTGATCACACAGGGAACAAACCCAATAAATTCTAACAGCAATATTTTGACAAAGGAGAAATAGGCTAGAAAATTTTATATAAATAAATATCACATATCCATGTTAAATAAAACGCTTTTAACCATGAGGCCATATGCAGTCATCATGAATAATCATAATACTAAAAAGACAAACTACACAGCAGTATTAACTGCTGTTAGTAACTGAGTCTATAAAGACTGATCTTACTGACCAGACAAAAGCAACTACAGAAAACTCCCCTAAGCTAACCTAGGGAAAAAAACGAAACCCTGCAATGACAGCATCAAAATGGTTAAGGCTGAGCACACACTGGCACCTCGATCAGCCAGCTCACTTCCTCTCTCAATTACAAGTAAACGTCACAAAAGGAGAAACCAAAAAGATCCCAAAGCAATTTGCTGCCCTTGGAAATACCTATGTACATAAGGAAAGTCACTAGCAAAATAACAGCGAAATTAACATTGTGGGAGAGAGGCAGGAAAGCGTGCACAGAGGTTTAATAGAGTGTCATTCCAGGAAGCAAAGACAAACCCACAGAAGGGTATAATTCACAGTGAAACACGTTACAGGATGGGTTGGTTTGGGATTGATCATCTGAAGCTGCAGCTTCACTTAGGGTATGTTCAGATCTTAATTCCAGGAAGCAAAGACAAACCCACAGAAGGGTATAATTCACAGTGAAGCACGTTACAGGATGGGTTGGTTTGGGATTGATCATCTGGAGCTGCAGCTTCACTTAGGGTATGTTCAGATCTTAATTAATGGCAGTAATCACTTGTTACATTGCCTGACTCTTTTCTTTTCCATTTTTCTTCCCCTTGTTTATCATTTGTTCTGCTTTCCCTCTTTTTTTGTTATAATCACCATGTCACTATTAAATAACACAGCAAAACATCTTCTCCAAGAGGAGCAATAAGCTGATTCATCATGCTTTCTTGCATACGTTCATATGAGCAATTTTCTCAGATTCAATAGAAGAGAATTCATTTATTTTTTCCCCTTTCTGTGTCATGAAATGGAGGTTCTCTACTCCTTTCACACCAATGGTAGATGACTCAATTCACAAACATGTTTCTTTCTTTATTCTTCATCTCTCTTAAAAGACACCTCCTGCGTAATAACACAGCAATAGTTGGTTCTGATTTTCATTACCCAAAATGAAACTGCAGAGAGATCTGGACAGTAGGGTTAGAAGGATATCCAATTTTAGTCCCCAAAATAATAGATGAAAGCCTGCTGTGGCAGTGATGGGAATTGCATTTTCGTAAACAGACTTGCTACTGGAAAGAAGTGTAAATGGGACTAACCTCCCCTCCCCCACCCACACACAGGAAAATACAGTTGCCATGGTCTCCACAAAAACTCCCTCAAAATGGGAGAGAAAAATCATGAAAACCGAGAGGCAAAGTACACTGTCACCCTGGAGCCGTCACAGAAGGACATGGAAAATATGGACTTTATGAAAGAGGAGCATAAGCTATAATTCAGGAAAAGGCAGAGAATAAGATCCAGAAACAGATGTGTGTGTGTGTGAGAGAGAGAGAGAGAAAGAGAGAGAGAGAGAGAGAAGGTAGAATTTCAGAGCACCTCCATTCTCATCCAGAGCCACACACAAGATGAACTCTGGGCAAAGTCACTGATTCGGAGGGCCACCTTCAGAACCTTCCACAGAAGCTAAAGAAAAATGAAACTACACTTGTAAACAAGAGAACAGTGAAGGATAAATCAAGGGAAAGAAGGAAAGAAGATGGCACTCTCAGAATTATATGATTCCAGAGTAATCATTCCCAAGCCAAGTAATGAAACAATTCTGAAAGAATGGAATCTATTTGGTACCTAGTCCCATACAAGATTTATAGACTTTATGCCTCCCCCAACCTACAGCACTGACAGAACTTGCTCAGGACAGTGGCGTGCACATACAGTTTTAAGTAAAAACTATTAACAATAACTTCCCCATAGCCAAGTTGCTTTAAGGTGTGAGGAAAACAGAGAGGCATATTTCAATGTGCAAAGGATGGTCTCCATATCATTCACTGACACTCACTGAGAAATAATTACCCCAAATATCACTCAGATAATAGAAAAAGTAAAATCAAAGAATTTAGGAATAGGGACATTGAAGCTGTAAATTGAGGTCTCTAAATCAAATGTCCTGCAGAAGAAACTAATAATATAAAAGTGTAAATTGGTAAAGCAACAGAAAGTAGTGATATCTGAAGGGAGCTTGAGAGCTCTCAACCGCCTGAAGGCTTGAGAACGAAGTGCTGAAAATACAGCAGCTGCCCAGCTAGAGGAGGAGGACTACTTTTTGACCTCTGATTTGCAGAAACATCTTTCCCTTTCCTGGGCCACTTTGCAAATTCATCAGGCTATTTGAATGATCAAGAAGCCTTCAGACATAGCTAATCCTCATGTTTGCAGTGGTTGCTATACCCCGTCCTTATACATTCACAGTTGATACTGGGTGCTCCATGCAACAAGCCGCATACAGTCCATGCAGAATTTAGTATCATCTTGGTGATGAGCTAAAATAACCACCAGTTGTGTTCTATTGGAGCACTGCCTAATAAAGCCTTTTACATGTGATAGAGACACTGAACAAAGAGACTGAAATTTTCCAAACAAAACTTGTTTCCTTTTTTGAGCTGTGTAGAGAAACACTTTTTGGCAATTTCACTGGCAAAAAAATTTAAGACATTTAGAATGAATGAGTGCCAACTAGGCAAGTATTTCATAAAACTGTAGAGTTTTATCACTATTATTTACATTTTAAATTTTCTATAAGAAAAATTCATATTTATACTTAAACTTGTGACACAAATTAAAGAAATTTAGGAGCTGTGAAGATGACTCAGTAGGAAGGTGCCTGCCGCTAAGTCTAGCAATCTGAGTTCCATCACTGGATCGACACGGTAGAGAGAACTAACTCCCACAGTTGTTTTCTAGGTGTGTGCCCACACAAACACACTCATAAGATAAATAATAAACATAATCACTTTTTAATTATAAAAAAAGAAATTTAGAAAAGCATTTCACGAAATTATGTAATTTTTATATTAATGTTTTAGTCTGGCGTGGTCCCACATTCCTTAATCCCAACACTCAGCAGACAGAGCAGGTGGATCTCTGTGAGATTGAGGCCAGCCTGGTCTACACAGCAAGTTCCAGACCAACTGGTGCTACAGGAGACTCTGTCTCAAAAAAAAAAAAAAGAGAAAAAAGAGAATTATTTTTAAATATTATAAAGTATATTTCTTATTAAAGCAAAATAATATTGTAAATGTTCTAAATTTTGTTAATGAATATGGAGAATCATTATATAAAGTTACCTTTTAAATAATTTATCCAAATAAGTATATAAATATAATATATTAAAGTTTGCATTAAGAAAATAATGTCTCAGAGACTGGGGAGATGACTCAGTAGTTAGGGCACTGGCTACTCTTGCAGAGGACCCGGGCTCAATTCCCAGCACCCACTTGGCAACTAACAACTATCCATAACTACAGTTCCAGGGGATCCAATTCCATCTTCTGACCTCTGCAGGCATTGCATGACATGGGTACACTTACATACATGCAGGCAATACACTCATACACTTAAAATAAATGTAATAAATAAAATATTTTTTAAAAAGAAAATAATGGCTCAATCTACATATCCCAAGCCCTGAAATCAGTGAAAAGAGTGAAACATGTTTGGTTCAAGGTTTTTTTTCTAAAGACCATCAATGAAATAGAAAATTAAGGTTATATCTTACATTAAGCCTTTTTCAGTACTAAATTCTAAGTTGTTAAAATAATGTTTAAAAAGTTATATAGGAAAGTTGCATTTTTAATATATGTGACCAAAACACAAGGCCTAATTGTAAAACAAATGAATAGAGAAATACTAACAAACTACAAATGTGAAAAATGTTGCTATCATTACCAGCTAATAGTTTTTTAAAGAATACTAAGATTCAAACTGCAATAGAAAAACATTGAAAAGACATAAATTGGATATGTACCAATTAAAAATTCGATTAAACAGTAAGACAATCTTTTCAGAACTTTTCTCATGGAAAATTGGTGAAGAATGTAAAAACATGTAATATTTAATTATTTTAAGTGTGCAGGGAGACTAATTTCTAATTCATTGATAGAAATTAATTTTCTTTTGTGAAAACAATTTAGCACAAAAAGTCTCAACTGTTTCATTGCTTTGATTTAGTAATTCCATATCAACAAACTCATTCTAGAAAATTAATCATAACCAGGGAAGTAATTTTTATATGTGAACCAGGATATTTATGGAAGTCATGTACATGGTTTTAGAGAAATGTAACTCAATAAAATCACAATATAATTAATAATAACTAATAGTAATAAAGTTCATTCTGATACTCCATATATTAAAATGTTATACAACCATCAAAATCATGTTTTCAGAAACAGTTGAATAATGGGAAAATTCTCATAATAAAATGTTAATAGAAAAATATTATTACAATATGATTTCAATCACATAAGCCAATGTACCAAAATCTCCATCACAGTTATCTCTGGGGAATGTTTACTAGTAGCTTGTTTCTTCATCTGGTTCCTTTCCCAAAATCTAGTGATGGGCATTATTACAGAATTCCTTTCATGGGGTAGACTTTTCATTTATTTTGTCTCTTCATAATCACTGAGCGCCCAGTAATGGTAGACTTTAACAATAGGCTTTCTCTTAGGAAGTTGATTTTATTGCCTTTAAGTTAAATAGTTGCCAAATTAACTGACTGTAACAGATTTCCCTCACATTGCAAAACAGAAGCATACCCGTAGCACCAACCATTTGGAATGCTGAGGCAGGACTGAGTTGGGAATTTTGAGAACAGCATGGGAAACAGCAAAATTCCCAATGAATTAATGAAAGAAAGAAGGAAAAAAGAAAGAGAACAGGAAAAAAGTGGGAAGGAAGGCAGGAAGGAAGGAAAGCAGGAGAGAGGGAGGGTGGGAAGAAGAAATAAACCATAAAAAACCAAATAGATGGCATGGATACCATTTGTTATTGTGATATATCCATGCATTCAAATGCCATCAACAGCAAAAGCCAGAAACCATGAAGCGTTGCTATGACAAAGCACACAGATGAATCTTACTTTGAATATTTTAAATATCTACCTCAAATAAAATTATTCTGTTTTCTATTGACCCTGCTAACCACACTATGGAGTGGGGCATGGTTATGAATGAACTGATTTTAAAAAATAATTTGTTGCAGAGAGCTTTGATCTTAAGTTGTTTTGTGCATTTAAAAATTTGTCACTGGCCAAAATGAAGATCAGTAGCAGAACATCCAGAGTTCATAAAAATGCCCCCATACTCCACTTTTAGGGTGTCTGAAACATAGATGAATTACACAGCTTATCTGGCTAATCTGTTCTTTCAGTGAAGCTATCATAAAACACAAGAAATGCTGCAGAGAAGTGAGAAAACCCTTTTGGGTTGTACCTATGTTGCCTTGCTGGGATGTGCTCCTCAGAAGTGAAGCCAGGATCTGCCAGGTCACTGGGCTGTTAAGACATAAGGCACTTCTGTGGGGTGGGCACCCAGTTTTTAGATCTGTCACACATGACTTTTCAATAGCTTTATTCTATTCCCTTGGGCCCAACTGCCACAGTGTTCACGTATGAGAGCTGTGATTTAAGTTTCACCATTTAGGCATTTGATGTCATGCGATTTTGGCAACTGAATTGCAGCTGATTGTCTGCTTCGTCCTGGAGGTTGCCTGTTAGGAAATCTTGAGAAAGCATAGCAAGGACAGGGGGAGGTACAAGTCTTTCTCAGTGCTTCCTCTTATCCTTGCTGAATGTGTGGCCTATTCTGTGAATGACAGAAACTGAATTCAGTGTAACAAAAGAGCCTGGTGAGGCATCATCTCCTGGGCCTACAGAATGTCTTAGGCCATGAAAATGTGAATGTCAGATGAACAATAAAACACCTCTAGGTTGAATATGTCCCAGTGGTATCCTGGCAACCCTATCAAGGTAGCATCTCCAGAACTTGAAGCAGGGCTGCACGGTGGTGAGAAGCCTCTCTGTTCCTAGATATCCATAAATCCGAAGCTTGAGTGTGCATTAAGCCAGTTATTCCCACCTCCTGTACTTGTACAGTCTAAATAGACCATGACAGACTATGAGAATTGAAAATGTGCTTATGTCAGGACTCTTGACAAAAAGAGAGGGAAGTTCAGGAGGTAGGGTGGAGGCAAAAGTTATTATTGAGCTGGAAATGCAGAAAATGATACTGACGTTCTCATAGACAAGTTGAAAAGCATGCTGCCTGATCAAGCCTGGGAATCATCCCAGTAGGTGACAGAGCATGCAGTCAAGAGTCCTGCATGAGAAGCCAGGTGCTTGTCTAGTCTAAGCTCTATTCATCTACCTTTAACTTCATCTACCATCTTTCTTTATTCTTTGTTCTTATCTATAATGGAGTAAGACATCCAACATTGCCTGTAAGTTGCAGCACACACACTTCTTTGTCCTTGATTTCTAGTTAGTTTTGGTCAATGAGAGGCAGTTGAAAGAGACCAGAGTAGAGGTAGGAGGAGAAGGAGAGGCTGGGAGATTTTTCTCCTCTCCTACTTGTCTATAGTCTAACAATAAGTTATTTCTCCTATGAGCATATCTTCCATAAGGTACACTCTCCCTATGTCACCAACTCTCATTAGGCTCTTGACTTGCCAATCTTCCGGCATAAGTAAGACTCCTCACTTGTGAAGGCCCTTGGGTGCCTCCCATCCACTGTTCATTCCCTCAGCAGTGCTTGACTTCCTCAAACAGGCTGTTCTTCTGTAAGATTCCAGATCCATGTTGAATGAACTTTTTTCTATTGCTCAGGATATGAACAGTACCTTGTCCTAATTGAAACCAGATCAGAGGGGGATGGAAGGCTTCCCGGAGCTAAGGAAAGATCCTGATTATATAGTTTTCAAAGGTAAGACAATTATTTGTATCATTCTCTCATTCTCTCTGACTCTGTCTCCCAACCCAACAAAGCCTAAGACAAAGTTTCACTGTGCTGGTTAGTTTTTGTTAACTGGACACAAACTAGAAACACCTTACAAAAGGGAAACTCATTTGAGGAATTTCCTCCTTTGGATAGGCCTGGTGCCATGCCTATGTGGCATTTTCTTAATTGGTAATTGATGTAGGTGGGCTCAGTCCACTGGGGGCAGTGCCATCCTGGGTAGATGAGCCTGAGCTGTATAAGGAGGGTAGCTGAGCAGACCAAAAGAGCAAGCCAGTAAGCCACATTTCTCCACCGTCTCTGCTTCAGTTCCTACTTCTAGGTTCCTGTCTTGGGTTCCTCCCCTGACTTCCCTCAAAGATGAACCGCCTTGGAAGAGTAGGATGAAATAAACCCCTTCCTCCCCAAGTTGTATTGGTCAGTGTTTACACAGCAATAGAGAAATAATCTAGAACAGTCACCAAATGAACTAGGGCTGTGGTTTATGAGCCCCTGGTCAAAATGTATTTTACACATGAAAAAAAAAAAGTCTTATTTTCTACCTAATGCCTTAATGCCTAATTCCCTTAAACAGGGAATATTATTCTAGATCGTGACTCCCAAATATTGACACCTAGAGAAATACAAGTATTCATTCATCAAATCTTGACTATTTACTATGCAGTGGGGATTGTTAGGCACTTAAAATGCAACAGTAAACCAGGCAAATTTAGTTCACTGTTTCAAAACAATATTGGAGAAGAGGGAATACTTCTAATCTCAACTCAGAGGACCAAAATTATTCTGATGCCCAAGCTAGACAAGGATATAATGAGGGAAAAAAATAGAGGCCAGTTATTTAGTTCTCTGATGAGCATAAATGGAAATTGCTCTGCAAACTAAATTACTCTAACAAACTAAATAATTGAGAAGTTCCTTTTAAAAACATTATTCACCATGAGGAAAGTGAGATTTGTACGAAAGATACAAGGATTGTTCCAGAATCAAAACTTTGTACATTCAATAAACTACAAGAACAGAATAAAGGACAAAGACATATGATCATTATGCAGTAAAAGCATTTGACAAAATTTTAAAAATAAATGAAAGAATGCACATATCAAAAAAGATACTTAAAGTTCAGAGGAAATACTGATAAACATTTAACTATAATGCCATGTAATACATGATGCTATAGAATGCTACAGTCTTTAAAAGACACCTAGCCCAATTAAGCAGGTATCAAAGAAGGATTCTCATTCAGACTGCAGTTTGGAAGATAAATGGGGGGTGAAGGGGTGTATGAAGATATTTGGACTGCCGGTAAATTGATATTCATAAGGGGCCAGCAGTGTGAGAGAATGTGACACAACTAGAGTGATATAAACTGAGAGATTCCCGAGCCACGGAGTTGCAAAATCTTGTGAATTATATTAATAACTTGAACTTTATTCTCTCAGACTAAATAGGATGATCTGTCAAAGAGTTTCAAGAACAAGAACAAGGCATGATCACACTCCCCTTTTAGAAAGATTTCTCCAGTTATAATATAAAGAAAAAGCTTGAAGATTGAAATCAGAAAAATCTAGGAGCTAGAATCCAGAGACGAGACCCTGTGGATGATGAGATGCGGCAAGCAGTGTATAAAAAACAGAAACACTAGACAGATGTTTACAGAGGAAACATGACAGGCTGGGGCTTCTTGGGGTGGCATTGGGTCTGCCTTTGGGTCAGAGCTGTGCCTATCCTCTACTCCTTCTATCTAAACTGTGTTGATTTTCACACAAGAGCCTCTGCACTCGTGATAAGATGGTTTTACTTTCCTACAGTTCCTTCCTCAGAGTCACAGTGAATCTTGTCACACTCTTTAAATTCTTCATTCTATGACATTTAATATGTTTTGAAAGTCAACATTTAAATTTCTGTTTTTCTTTGGAAAAACACCTTCAAGCAGTCAAGAAGAGAGGTGATTAGAATGTTTCTCCCCTGAGAATATCACAAGAAAAATAAAAATAATCTCTTTGTTGATCTACTCAGTAATTATTTATTAAGAGTCTGTTACATGTCAGGTACCATACTTACTCCTGGGGGTGCAATAGGAAACAAATCATATTAAGAGGCTGTCATGCTAGGTGTGGTGATGCATATCCCTAATCTATGCATTTGGAAATATGAAGCCAGAGCATTGAGAGCTTGAAGCCCGTCTGGGATACATAGTGAGTTTGAGGTCAGTCTCATGAGACTCTGCTTCAAAGACAAAAGATCTTATCTTCAGTGGAGCCCACATTCTTCTAAGGGAGTAGGCAATACCAGAGTCTATATTATAGTATGTACATGCATAGATGGGCATGTATGGCAATGCATCCATGAATATGCTAGCCAATGGTAACGAAAGGGTAGGCATTGCTGTATTATGTCAGAGAAAACATCAAAGTGAATGTGGTGTTTGAACAAAGAAGTAATAGAAAAAGTACCCAGACATCTAGGAGAAAAGCAGAGTGGAAACAGGATCAGTGGGGGTACTTGCCCAGCATCAGCCAACAGACTATCTGCAGTTGGAGCAGTGAACAAGAGGCAGAAGAAGGCTGGGGATAAATTTAGAAAATCAATGGGTAGAAATGGAGGGAAGAAGACGATGACCGTGAGACAGTAGTTCTCATTCTCCAGACTTGGGAAAACACTGCAGTACTTGGGTAGAGGATCACTGCTGTCTGAATTGGGTTTAGCAGGCTCCCTCTGCAAGAGCACAGTGGAAGAGGGAAAAGGCGGCTGTGGAAAGGCATCCAGAAAGCTCCAGCAATGACACAGGGGAGGAAGGTAGCTTGGGCTGGAGTGACAGCCAAGGAGGTGTGAGAGGTAGCCACATTCTGGACACATTTTGAAGATGTTTCCACAGATTTTGCTGAAAGACGGTAGCAATGGGGGATGTCAGTGACGATTTCCAGATTTGATAATGTGTTTGTTTGAGACAAGTCTCAAGCAAGCCTTTCACACCAGTCTGTTGGGACCTTCGGTAATAACCTCCAAATATTTGCTCACCCTGTGGTGGCTGGCTCCCCTGCTACCTGTTTTATTTTAGGATGAACAAAGTTAAACATCGCTCCCCAGTACTGTACCCCATCTTGTTACAATTAACTATCACTCGCATTCTAATTATAAGTTTGGGAAGGCTAAGGTATTTTATAAAGCATGGTAGATGGTTCAAACCCAAAAGAATAAATGTCAGCCTCCTGTCTGCACAGCCTCTTTTCTCCCTTCAGAACAAATTCTCACATACAGACACAAAAATGGGGAATCAGCTTGGCTCCAGAAGAGTTTTGTGTGTCCTATGGGTAACGAACTAATTTACCCATATTTTCAAAGGTATATCTTCTAGATTTATCATATGCCATTCAATTAAAAACAAACAAAATTTGCCTTGGAGCAGAGAGCTAAGGAGGCAGAAAGTATTGAAACTGACCACTAAGGGGAAGCCTGTATACAGCCAAAATCAAGAACATGGTTGTCCTTCCCTCCCTGAGGCAATGACCCTTTGAATGAAGGATGCTGGGATCTTCTAATGACTTTATTCTGCCTGAAACCTTATCACTTTCCAGAGTTATTAAAAATATGATGAGATTATTCAAATACAATAAGGAAAACTAGCAAATCATGTCACAAACCGTACAGAGAATCTGGTCTTATTTGTTGTGATTTTTCTTGCAGAACTAGAATAAAATTTCATATTGCTAAGACTTGGCCTGCTTGGGATCATAGGTGTATTCTCAGCACCAAGAATAACTTATAGCAAATATTTGCTGATGAAAAAAAGAGAGTACAGAAATATTTAAGTTTCTTATAGATCCTAACTTTCTGACCATTCCTAATTGTTCCATTGATATTATTTCCTAGCTTCCCTGCTTTCCTACTAAAAGCATATTTCTGATCTATTTCCATTTATAATAGTGATTCAGGAAGCCTTAGGTATAGATTGAAAACTAAAATGTGTTGCTATATCTACTGATCATTTCAGGCATAATTAGATTTGGCTCTGACACAGCTGTAAATATGATTATATTAATGGTATGTGTTATATATAATCAAAAGAAGCAGGGAGCTATTGAGGCAATCATGGGAAAAAATCAAGCATGGGCAAATGCTTGGCAGAGTGCTCCCCAGATACTTACTGATCCTAATCAGCACCTGAGAAGTGCATTCTGCAGGAGCACCACCCTGCCCAGGTGTGCTGCAGGCTCTCTCCTCTGTGCGTCAGATGACTACTTTCTTAAGTGTGATATAGTGATAGTCCTTTACATTAAAGAACTAAGTGGCCAGAAGCCTCTCAGACACTCTTTAATATTGATTTCCAGGGCCTCCTATTGACACAAGTTCTGGTCTTTATTCTTTAAATGAAATTTCTTATAAAATTACCATCATTTATCATTCAGATTTCTCATAGAAATTCCATTGACCAAATGTGAGACAGAGCAAAGTTAAAGAAAAGAAATTAACAAGTGCTAAGTAGCCCTTAACATTGACATAAGCCATCTTCCTAGCCCTGAAAGTTTTTTCTTGATCAAGTCAATTGTGTCATTTGCAAAACAGAAGATTCAGATGAAATCATGTCTGAAATACTTCTTTAAGAGTCTATATGTAATTCGAGTTAACATACTCTAGCAAATAACATTTGTAGTTGAGAAGACCTGAGTTCATATCTCTAGTATCCTTGTAAAAGCCAGGCATGGCTGCACATTGCTGGTAACCCCAGCACTAAAAGATGTAGTCAGGGGTAACCTAAGAGCTCATTGGACAGCTAGCTTAGCCAAAATGATGAATTTCAGGTTCAGAGAGCCTGACTCAAAAAATTAAGTGGAGAGCAATGGAGGGAGATTCTCCGTATCCTTCTCTGGCCTCCACATGGGCACCTGTGCACACACACACACACACACACACACACCACCACCACCACCACCACCACCACCACGACCTCCACCACCAACCTCATCATCCACAGAAACAAAGAAAAAAGTGAAACAACAAAAGGCATGTTTTTAATCTTAGACTTGGAGGAGTCCATGTTCTAAGAATGATGTATATTAAATGAATTATTGATCCTTTTCTTTCCTCTTATTCTCTATTCCAGAAAAAAAAACAATTCATCCAGTTTGGAAAGAATAAGAAGAAATTCATTCTTCTTGGTATGGGATTGAAATTTAACAGGTGAAATTCTATGTATCATTGAAAACAGCTTTACACAAACCAACCTGGATAAAAGTTTTGAATACCACATCACCACTACCATTATATAAGCAAATAAAGCAAGGCAACTGTGACAGGAGACAGATGGAAGAAGAATCACAGTGGCCCAAAGACTTCTTTCCTGACCTGTGTTGGTTAGCATTCCTTTGGAGAATCTGATTGGTAGGATGTGAGAAAGAAGAAACCATCTTTAGGACGCAAATTTGTCAAGAAGAACACACGGTCCCAAAATAACTGAACCATAATTCATTTAACTGGGTGAGTTGACTCAGGAAATAGGACCCAAGACTAATATAAATGGATGAGATTGGAGTTATGACAGGTCATTGGGCGGTTCAGAAAGTTATATACCACAATGGTCCTGAAGACAGAGATCTGTGTAAGTTAAAGCAACATGCAGCCTTGACTAGCATGTGGCCTTGAGAGAAGTACCTGAAAACTAAGGAAGGAAAGGAGGAAATAACTAACACAATTTACAGTTTTCCAAGCACTATGATGTAAAACCAGTTGCCTTTCATCTACTTTGACTTCAAATAGAAAAATAGACATTGTAACTCTTGTTTTGTGTGTATGTTTATGTATTCAAGTGCATGTCTCTGCATGTGCAGGCATGTGTGGGAGGCACTTTTGTGTGTGAGTGTGTATACCCATGTGTACACGGGCACGTCAGAAAACAACCTCATTATCCACCTGTCTCTAGCTCTCAGAGGCTGTAATTACAAATGCAAGCCACCTCACGTTGCTTTTCTTCATGCTGCCTCTGGGGATTGAATTTAGGCTCTCGCAGTTGCAAGGAAAGCACTTTACCAACTGAACCATCTCTCCACCCTCCAAGGGTTGTAACTTAACCTAACACCTGGCACAAAGTAGTAGTATGCCAAAGTGGTGTTAGAAGTAGCTTTTCCTGGTCTTTTCCTTCTGTGCCTCAGATCCACACTAAACATTTTGTGTATGCATCAACTGATTCTATAAAACTTTCATTGCACAAGTGGTAAGTGTAAATTTCAGAAAACAGTGCAAGGGTGATATTTATGCAGGTCTTCATGTGACCTTAAGCCCCAGAGCTTTTTTAGTGAGTCTGCAAAAAAAAAAAAAAAACACCTTTGAGAGTGATTTGCACTGGGCACTTACTTTGTATTAGTTTTCTCACTTAAAATTCACAAATGACTATGAATTTGTAGCTAGCACCTTATCTGCATAAGATGTTGTGTCAAAGAAAGGTTGTGTATTATGGAAAAACCCTACTTTTCTTTTGACTCACTCTGGAAGTCTATTGGAGTATGCACAAAAATATGCACAGATGAATACAAACTGAATATCTGTCTTCACTTCTTTAATACAAAGAGGACACTGTCTTTTTCTTAGTTCATATACTAACTTGTTAGGGTTGAAATACATTATGCATTACTTTGAATATCCACTACATCAAATTAGAGCTTTTAGGTAGGTGGGAGGAAAGTTCACCTCAATAGATATCTACAAACTCAAGAATGAATGGCAGTATGTATGGAACAAGTATGGTCAAATGGGTAAAAGCACAACTTCTTTCCAAACGAGGAGCCGGGATAATTAAGTGGTCAATCTCTGACGTCATTTAAACATTGGGCAGGCTGGAGAGATGGCTCAGAGGTTAACACTGGCTGTTTTTGCAGAAGACCTGGGTTCGAATCCCAGCACCCACATGGCAGCTAACAACTGTCCGTAACTCCAGTTCCAGGGGATCTGACAACCTCTTCTGTCCTCCACGGGTATTGCATGACACAAGTGTACTTACTTACACACAGGCAATACATGCATACACATAAAACAAAAATAATAAATAAAAAATATTTAAATATTAACATTAGGGATTAGCCCTTGCAAATCATGATCTGCACCCTGTGACCCAGATTGAAGTCTATCCTCTTGGTGTTTATTCATAGTGTTCTCATTAATTCTAAAAAACAGCTTGCTTGATGGTCAGTCACTCTAGCTTGAAGATTTAGGAAAATTAAGTTTCACAAGAACAAGTAAATTCATTGAAAACATAACTTGCATCCCCATCTCTACTCCCAGGTCTCCATATAGAATTTGTACACACTTAGGAATATACTGGGCAACAGAAATTTGACTTGTTGGCTTTAAAAGAAATGAGGACACAAATTTGGGTGGGCATGGAAGTGGGATGGATCGAGGAGGAATTGGGACGGGGTTATGAATATGAAAAAAATACAATGTATAAAATTCTCAAAGAAGCAGTAAAACATACAAAAAGAAGAAATGAAATTTTTGATGTCACAGAAGTCTGAGACTCAGAAACAGCATTTCCTTATCCAATGATGTAGTTTCAACCTCTATTCTGTACTTCAAACTGCAAGGTAACATGTCTGCATTATATTTTCTAAGGAACGAGTAAGTATAAGCATGTATTTAACTAGGAAATACAGACTTCTTAGGCAGCCAGGAAAGAAGAAATCTGGCTCAAGTTTACCCAGGACCATGGTGGAACAAAAAGAAATTCAACAGATAAGAAATCAAGAGATTCATTTAAAAAAAAACTAATTCTAATCCCTAAGATTGCCTTACACGTACCCCCTATCCATAATAAAATGACCGTTGTTTGCTACCAGCAAAAGACTAGCGAGCACAATGTTTCCCTTGCTTATGTTATTGGGCTATAAGAAAAAACAAAACAAAACCAAAAATCCTGTATTCATTGATAACTTCCTTCCAGACAGAACTGCAGAATCCCATGTGTCTGCCACGAAGCTCCCAAGACAAACTTTCCTTCCTTCTCCTTGCTGACTAGGCCAAGCTCCAAGTGGTCAGCATGTTCCTTTCAAAATATGTTTAAGCTCCTTCTGGCTGCCAGTGACTGAGGTTGTAGACTGGAAAGATTCAGAGGTCAACATCTTCCCAGATCTCCATCAATGACCATACTTGAAAAAGCATTTGGCCCTAGACTGTGTTAGAATCTCGCTGTTCTCAGTCTATCAAGGATAAATATTTTCCCAATATGCTTCCAGACAAATTTATGATAAGTTTAATGAATTCTTTTGTCTACTTAATCCTTGTACCAAATCAGACATATTTATCATGCTCCCTGAAGTAAACAGAAGTTGTGTCTCCAAGCAGGGTTGAAGCTCTGTTATATATCCTGTTCATTTATGAAGGATTAAGAGTTCAAAGTCTTAGATCAGCCTTATGGCATCCATGCATAAAAGCAATGTGGGAGCTGAAAGCCAAATTTTTGACATCAAAGAGTCCCTGGGCATGCAGTCTGATTGAAAGCCTGCACTGTTTTCTACTTCCAAATCAGCAGCTTCGCCTCCTTCACAGAGAAGTTGCTTTTGTCCTAGAGCACATCTGTCAAACAGTACTCTGAGGAGGGTTTGAAGCTCCTGTCCATGAACAGTGCTGGGCTGATCAGAGAGTGTAACTCTCATGGCAAAAACTGTAAAGCACAGGGATGCACAAACCATGAGCTAGAGATCTGTGCCCATCTGTCACAATAAGCAGTCACTGGAGGAAAACTGACAAGCTGCAGCCTGGCCTGGGACATGACGCTGCTTATTGGATGCACCAACTCACAATGAAGTATATATTTAGAGTCTTGTGTTACTCCCTTCTGGATTAAGCTGGTTCCCACATCCACTGTTACTTGGACTCCTGCTACTGGATATAATTTATCATGTAATTTCCTGAGGCTGCCCCACCAGCTAGATTTGGATGCCATTAGCAATAAATAAGAACATGCTTCCATACTCATGATCCTCAAATCTCCATGCTGAAAACAGACAGTTTGTCAGTAATTTGATTTTTTATTTAGTACCTCATTTCTATAGTCCTGTCCTGGATATTTATACTTAGACTGATCCTATGAGTGACAAATCTTGCTATTTGTAATATGTAGATAATCTCTTAATAGTTATTTCTTACAAATAGAATGTCTTTCATTTATTTCCCAAGCAAACTCTCAGGATTAAGTGTTTTTATTTTAAGCAATTCGTATATGTTCATGTTGTATGAGAATATAGTAATACTTCTGAACAGTTCAGAAAGATGTCTGTGGACAGCAATTAATAACTTACTCTTGCTGCTTCCACTGAAATACTTACAGATACACTTGTGGGATTTGTAATTTTCTCCTTTATATTTACATACCAAACCATGATCAAAGCAAGAATTGGTTCAGAAAGCAAAAGAGGTCATAAACCAGGGGCAAGCTAAACCCTCGGTCTGTGTGCTCAGGGTAGGCCAACGTCATTTTGGAAGGCACCTACTAGAGATGTTGTTTACTGTGCTTTGGGGACAGAAAAAGCTTCCCCACCACCAAGGTACTTCCAAATGGTCTGCTGTCTAAAATGAGTTCAGAAAGCATAAAACCTTTTCAATCAAATTTAACTTAGATCCCAGAATATCAACAGTCTGAGAAGAGGACATAGACTGATGAATACAAATTAACAGGCAGAAGACAGAAAGTGACTTTCTTTTGTGTTCTTAGAAATAGGAAAAGAATCATCAGTGACCACAGCCAAATCAGGTTGAAAGTGGACCTTTGCCAGAGGAACACAGATAGAGAATCATTGAGTGTTCTGGAGGTGGCCACCTCAGTTTTGCCACAGGGCATTTTCAGATAAAGGTTTTCTAGTCATACATTCTATTTACATAGTCCCAGAAGTCATTTTTGTAGGGAGAATAGAAGTATACATAGAGGAAGATAAGTAGAGTGGAAGAGAAGATTTAACAGGGACTGAACATTCTGTAAAGGCAAAAGAGGTAAACAGTGAGTGCTTGCAAAACAAGGTATTTATGCACTGGAAAAACAGTGGCCTCACACCACTAATCATTGTTCCAAACATGTCTCTCCAAATCCCACTTTCTCAAGTCCTTAGGCACCTGCCTCTTAACTACACAGGATTTGTTAGAGTGTCACTGACAAAGATGGGGCTAATTCATTAAGTATTTATTACGGAATAACCACTTTTCTAGGCAAATTATAGAGCTGAACCTTCTGATTCTTACAACATTCTCAGTGCCTCTGTTTCTTCCAATTAACAAACTTTCTCAAAGCTACATAGGAGAAAGTGGCAGCAGGAATTCAATCCCAGTTTGTCCAAACCCCAAAGCCCGAGTTCTTTCTAATTTACTACCAACACCTCAGCTGTGCAACTTTACATTTGTTAATAAAATACCCTATTTGCTTTCAAGTTCTGTGTTAATTAATTCATCTTTATTAGCATTGCATTTGCTGATAGAATTCTTGACAAATATCATTCACAAAATCATTAAACAATGATGATGATGCATAGCTATTAGCTATTTTGAGTATTTCCAAAATATACATGATTTTATTTATCTATATAAAATCTAAGAATCTTGTACAAGGGAAAAATACAATATTTATTTTTCTGTACTGACTTCATTCATTTAATATTATCTACAGTTACATCCAGTTTCTTGCAAGTGCCACAATTTCCTCTTTATGGATTAAAAAAAAATCCTATGGTGTATATACTCCACATTTTCTTTATCCATTCTTCTGTTGTGTGGTACTTGGGTTGGTTCCATTCAATGTGAGTTTTAGTACTGAGATATGTCCAGGGAAGTTCTCCATAGAATATTTAATCACAAACATGGGTTTAAGCAAGCACTTAGGAGCCTTCTGAAAAGAAATAAACCTTATTCAAGTTCAAACCCAAGCTCAGACAAACACAATTCTGCTGAACTAGGATGAGGTTTAGAGGAGGTTAGAAGCCAGGTTTTACTAATATCATGGAAGAAAGTGTAGCATTATGGCCCAGACTCAGGACCTGGAGCTAAGAATCAAGCTAACTGGTGTGCCCTGGTAGAAGATGGCCATTTTCAACACCCCACAGTATCACTGAGACACAATCATAACAGAGTATGTATCCTAAGATGCAAAGGATTATATACCAAAACCAACCGACCAATAAAAATAATTGTCCTTTCACCAATGTTTGGAATCGAGCAATGTTGATGTTGGAACACCCCAATGACAGTGTAACACAACTGGACAGCTGTTTCTTCCCAGCCTGCAGCAATTTGTAAGGCCTGCAATTCGGCTGAGAAAAGATGCCATGCAGTCTGCCATGCAGATTCCTGGCTTTCTAGAGGGAGTTGATTGCCTCCAGTAAGCAGGTTCAGAAAGTGAAGTGCAGGCATAGGCTTTGTGGTAGTGACAGTGACTGATATCAATAACTAAAAATCAGAATTAAGATTCTGAGCATTGGCAACACGCTAGTTACTACTGAGGATTCATCTGTGAGACTACAAGGGAGGAGTTGCATCTTGGAGCCAGAACGAGCTATCTTCCACTTTCAAGTAATCTTGTTTGCACATAGACTGGAGGAAGTACCAACTTCATGCCTTATATTAAAATTTGCCACATGTTTATGAGAATATACTACCTACATCTTAAATCTGAGCCACCAAAAACTTAGAAATGTCCAGTGGATTTCCCCAAATCGCACATCATAGTCCTATTTCACTGTCATATAGTCTTTTTTATTTCTTCTATACAGTCCCTCATTCCCCTCAGCTTAACGCTCATAGCCCTCATAACGAGCACCTGGATTTACATGATGGTTTCTTATTCAGAAAATATCTGTGTGTGTGTTTGTGCGTGTGTGTGTATATGTGTGCATAACAAAATATTTCACTCAATGTAACTATAGCTAGTCTTTCTCTGTAACAATTTTTGTTCAATACGGCAGATACAGATAAGCAAACAGATGGGCAACTTGACAAGAAGTGATCTATTCCAATCTCACTATTGAAGTATTAATTATTTTCCAAGCAAGGATTATAGTATGGTGAGATTTTTAATTTTACTTCTATTTATTCTTTGAAAATTTCACACATGTATACAATGTCTCTGGATCATAGCCACTCCCCTCCAACTCCCTCCAGAGCCTCCTACCACATCTTCCTCCCAACTTCATGTCCTCCTTTTGTAATTTATCTATTTACTTTTTAAAAGTTTACTGAGTCCTATTAGTGCTGCCCATGTGCCAGTGGGCATGAGGTCATCCATAGGAACACGGAGAACCTACCAGTAACCTCCTAAACAAAAGTGACTCCCTCTCCAACAGGTTATTTTAAAAGTCAATGATTACCCACTCTTTTTTGAAAAGATTTATTTATTTGTATTTTATGTGTATGAGTGTTTGTCTGAATGGACATAAGTGTAGCACTTGCATGCCTAGTGCCCATAGAGGCCATAAGAGGGCATTGGATTCCCCTGGTCCTGGAGTTTGAGATGGTTTCAAGCCACCATGCAGATTCTGGGAACTGAATTTGGGTCCTCTGCAAAGCAGTAAGTGTTTAACTGCTGAACAATCTCTTAAGAGCCTAAACTGACCATTCTTAATCCCAAACATACTTTGCACTTATATTTAAATGAAATATACTTCTAAAGAATCTAAAGATCTGAGAATGTTTAAAAATTAAGTATACAACATAGATCTCTTAGGAGTACTATCTTACTATTCTACCAATATTTCCTAAATGGAAGACAACCTTAGACAGAAATAAATTGACAAATGTTCACAACACCAAGCAACATTTCAAAGGATAAAAGACAATTTCTGCTGAAAATTGACCCAATCAACTTGGCAGGAGTGATTAATTTTGCACAAATGATAACATACATATCAGCCATTTCCCAAATACTCCCAGTTAAACCAATTTAAAAGAACTCTGAATCTAATAAGAAAAACAAAGCAGATGACAAAGTAACAACAAGAGATAGTTTGTCAAAAGCTACCAAGACATCCATTTGTGTTAGATATGGGTTCCTTACCATTCAGGAAAGTCACAGATATGATATTTAACACGTGGTAACAGAAATCAGAAAATCAAAGTGCCCTTCTGGACAACTGTGGGCCAGCTAGAGACCTATAGTGGGAGAACTTTGTATTTCTTTGTTCTAAGTAGCAAAGTTAAGAGGAGGGAGCTATTGCCTGTCTCCTCAACAGAGAAAACACTGAATTGAGATGTCCAGTATTTTACCACTGATTCAATCAGCCTTAATGATCAATAATTTACGGAGCTTGTTCTTACCATTGGACACCAAAGTGGGCAAGTCAGAGACTGACAAATTCTACCATGTAACCCAATGATATGCTCATCATCAATTGGTGTTGATGTGTTGATGAAGAACTCTCACAATAAACTCATCATGATATTCTTCTATCTGACATGTATGTGGAACAGCTGTTGGTACTTCATTTCATAGATGGGTCAACTTATATGCAGGGAGTCACATCACAGAGAAACACCTCCCATCCCAGTGTCCTTGCCCCTCTATCCTCATTAACTGTTGCTCAAGGAACTCTGTCCCTTTCAGAGTCAGGAACAGTGTTGGGATAACTCAGGAGTGCCTGGAATGTAGAGCATGGACACCAGGCCAGATACCTTCTAGTGAGGATGGCAGGAAACTGGCCTGCTCCATTCTAGATGCACTGTCTCTTACCCAACAACCCCCAAGCAAAACTGTTAGGCCTTTAATCCTTTAATGCTAATTGGGTCTCTTGTAGATCATGTGACCAGGGGACAGGACAAAGGCCACATAGCCTTAGAAGCCCTCTTCCTCCCCCACCTGCCGGCCAGCCAGAAAATCAACCCCACCTCTTTGCCTGTGAAACTTTCCTATATAAACCTTTGTTTCCACCATAATAAATGAGCTGTCCACTGACACAGCCTCCCAGGTGTTTTCTTCCTGCTGTACTCACCATCACCCGAGGCCCCTCTCACCCCAACAGTCTCTCTCCGGTGCTCAATGGCCTTCTGGTAGCATTGGAGTTTGGACCAAGGGGGAGCTGACAGTACAGCATGGATTTTACTCAAATTTTCTTAGGAATACTTAGACTACGCCCTAAGCCTGCAAGCTTAGTTTTAACATATAGCCAAGAAAAAAATTAATGAAGGAAAAATTCTATTTCAAAAGGGAATCTCTATGAAATCTGTCTGACAAAACATTATTGCTCCAAAAAGCTCATTTATCAGAGATGGCACTGAAGTTCTGACAACCTGCCATCCTTAGCAAGCTGATGAAGTTTTCTGGGAGGGAGAGGACATGAGTAAGAGGCAATGGCAAGAAGAATAAGAAAAGATTTTTGATCAAACTCTGTGAAGCAATCAAGCCAGAGGATGAATATCAGTGTAAATCATGGGTACATAGCTCCAGATTTGCTAAAAATATCTCTGCTCAAAAAGAAATGGAAGTTCTGGAAGCATAGAAACCTCATCATTCTCAGGGATAAAGGAAGTAGTCACATGATCTTAGATCACATTACAGATTACAGGAGGTAAAGCTCTGCCTCGAGATGTACTCTAAGTATTTTGAATATTTTGTTTTGCTTTGCTTTGCCTTGTTTTGTGTGTATGGGGGTGTGTGTCTGTGTCTGTGTGTGAAACCCACACACTAGTATGCTGTGTTATACATTCACATTAAGATTTTATTGACTACTAAATGAATCGATGTTCTTGTTGTCTAAAGGGCCAAACTACCACAGGTTATAAGTAAAACCATGTTTCTTGGTTGGCTCAAGACAATCGTGAAGATTTAGAGGTCTGGCCACTGGAAGTATGACCATCCCACAGGTAGCAACATCACCAGGGTCACACTAGAAGTGCAAACTCTGAACCCCAACAAAATCTATTCAGTGAGAATCTGTGTTGAAACACAGTCTGCAGGCAACATACGTGGACATTGAGTGTGAACTAAGCCAGTGTTCTGGGACATGTTTCTGGTAGTAGGAATAATTTTAAATCCTGCACTTCTTAGTCTGTCCATCTTTCTCCACAATGGGCTAATGTACAAGTCACCAGCCACCCTGGAATCAAGCATTATTCACCTCATAGGCCCATTTTGTGTTATCAAGCTCTGAGGACAGCCACTCTGGTTAACTACCAAGTTAGGGGCAGTTGCTGAAGCTCAATCTTATTTCTCTGGCTCTCTCATTCTGGAGTCATCCCCTTAACCACATTATGCCTGTTAGCTGTTCCTACAATGTTTCCACCCTCTTTCCCACATCTACCCTGTATGCCCAAGAAAAGGACATCAAGTAAAGGCAGCCTAAGATGAAGCCATAAAATAACATACCTTCATCTGCCTCCCCTTCCAGTTTTGTCCGTTCTCCTATGTCACTCATTCACACTGTACTCAAGTCCTCAAGATTTTACTACGAGCGAAGCTCTAATCTTGTTCTGAAGTTGCAAAGAACAGTAAATAGCCATGCATTGCCTGTTAGACACTAAGCTAAGCACTCTATTCATTCAATCCTTTTAATAACTCCATAATAATAGCTTACAAAAGAGTAAATTCTATCATTATGCCATTTTGCAGGTAAGAAAACTGAAGGCAGAAAACCACAGTCACTGCCACAGGTCACTGAGATTTATTCATATTCTCCCCCTGTGAAATATCAGTGATGTAAGTACTCTCACTGTCAAAAGCATTTAGATTCTGGAAACCTCATAGGTCTTAAGAGAAAGGGAGGTACCTTGTGAAATTTCAGCTGTCACTGACTTGAAGACTTTCCTTGGCCACTGAAATCACAAGCCCTGTGATAGTTCCCTGTTTACAAACATGAAGGGGCATTTAATAATCAAATCAGAAGTTAAATATATTTTTAGAATCCAAATGAGGTTTACAGCAAGGACTGTGTCCAAAACCAACCCAGGGTATGCAACAAGATAAGATGTATGCAAGGAAAATACAAGTTTCCTAGTACGAGATGGTTCTGCTCCAACACATCACTGCCTGCCGATTGACTGACGGGCATTTGCTAGGGAACTTGGAAAATTGAGGCTACTTAACTCATTTCTTAATGTCGGTAACTAATAATTGGGTTCCTAAGATGAGATGTGATAGGCTTACTGGTTACAGCAATTCCAAATTTTGATTGAAATATAGTATTTCACCATTCTTTCAAGCAATAATCTTAATTTTTGAGAGAAAAATTACTGACAGGATTAAGTAGGTCAAAGGAATAATTAGATGTTTTCCCTGATCATTTCACTGACCGTGGTTGACCTCTGTCAGAGACAATTTCAGAGGAACCATTGCCCTGTCTTATTCCATTTGCATGTTTTTTCCAATAATTGACAAGATGTTGAAAAAAGTCTAATTTGTTCATAAATGTTTATGAAGTCCCAATTGCTAGAAATTCTAAGGCATCACAAGCACTTTTATCACTGATAATCACTGTCTTTAAAAAGCACTGTCTTTTCCAAAAGCAGGACATTTTACAGTGTTAAACATAGTTAAGTGGGACATGAAGCCCATTTCATCTATTCTGTTATTCTGACAGACAGGGCTTTCTGACACACTGTTCTCACAGTGCCTTAGTGATTCAGAACCAGTGGCTTTTTAAATAGAAAAAAATTAAACAGGAACTGCCTGTTGTTGTGAATTGAATTTTCAGGATACTCATATGCACTCAGCAAAGAGGTAGTCAGAATCATATGTGATAGTGAATTAAATACTGTGTTTCCTCTTAAATAATCAATATCATCATGTAGTAACTATTATCCATACCAATATATGCCAACTTTATAAATAATTACACACTAATGATGGTGATGGATTCAGACTGTAAATAATACAGTTAACAGAGTCTCTACTTAATGTATTTAGACCAGAACAGATCAACAAATTTTATACTAGAGAACAAAAAGTAACGAAAAGATGGTTCAACTTCAAAAATATTTTCCAAGCCAAACATATTTATTATCATAAGATAATATTTACTTTGAATATTTTTATGTTCAGTAAGTGAATATAGTGTTGGGTAGTTGACACCAAAATATCCAAAGGAATTTTCTTGTACTGTTAAGCATATAAAACATCTCACAGAAAATCACTTTTAATAACTACAGAAGCTTTACCCGTAAAGAATACAATCACAAGGTAGTCAGTCAAGCACAAGCATTTGTACTTACTTTTCTATAGTCACATATTTATAACAAGATTCATTTGAGAGAAAATGTGATTTTGTACTTTCCGGACAATGCAAAGGAAACACACAGTGGCTTTTTTAGTTATCTCCAGATTTCTTTCATCTTTACTTAAGCTAAAATTATGTATCATTAAAATTAATGCTCTCTGAAAGTGATAAAATAGGCAGTGGCCCACACCTAGACTGAGGTTGGTCTGAATAATTTACAGAAACATCGGAAGGCTCCAGCTCATCGTCTCTAGGATGGACAGTTGCAGACTGTGAACAATACCAAGCAAGTCTTGGGAACTAGCTGGTAGTTCCTAAGTCGAACTTCCTTACGATCAGATGATTCTTAAGTGCAAGACAGAAAGGACTGTATTCCAGGTGGCTAGAACTCCCTGCCCAAGTTACAAGCCACAGAAACTACAGGATACATCCAGGAGAACCGAAGGTCATAGGGCTGGATTCTGTCGTTGATGTGTCTGGAATAGAAGGGGAGGGACTTCGACTTTCTTTGCCGGTATAGCCTTATTTTGTATGAGTATTCAGAAAGATCTAATCTAATTTTGGAACTCATTATATGTACAAAATGTTCTTGATGATTTAAATGGATTAATCAATTATATTGTAGAGCATTTTAAAACCAAATAATGACATGGAATTAAATTACATTAAATAAAATTCATTAACATGAAGTCATTAAATATGGATTACATATTTATATGATTGCTTCAACTTTGAAAATGATCAAAATTATATTTATGTTATAGATTTATTCTTTTAGTTTATCTGTTCTGTCAAATTGGAGAGAAATTAGTAAAGTTGCCTTTATTTTCATTTCATACCTTAACCTCCTGTCACTCATCTATATTTTTTATGAACTCCCTAAATATTACTAACTAGTACAGCAAGAGATGTGGTTAGCCTGGCCCATTTACTTCTCAGTGATCTTCACAGGAGACTGTCTTATAGATATTTATGTCCCTGATATTGTATCTGGAAGACAGAGTACTTGAGGCAGCAAATAACAGATTAGAAATGCTTACAAAGAAGAGATTTGTGTTCAAAGAGTCAAATCTAGAATCAGACTCGATGTCTCTGAACCACGCTAAGACATCATTGTTAAGATTCTTTGCCCTTGAAGGCAGGTTCCATGTCTCAATAGCCCTGTGGCCATGTGTATATTCAAATCTGCACAAAGGCTGTGCATAGGTGCATATGGATATGAGCTTTTGCACAGGCGCATGCATGCAAATTTACACATTTGACTGAAAAATCCATGTTCAGAGATGTGGTGATTTTCCATTCTTGGAGAGATGAGTTATTTTTTACTCTGATCTATCTGGGAAACCAAGAAATAAATAAGACCTAAGAACTTAAAAGAAAACTTCCATTGGGCTTTAAGTAAAGCTTATATGAATCATAACATATAACCCAATAAAGCATTACAACCTAACGCAATATTGTTTTATATTAGGCTTACTTTCTTTGGTGTGTATAATGCCAATGTCATCTTGATGTGACTCATCTTTCACAACACTGGTTAGGACCGAATTGCAAACAAAGGTTCTTCAGCTGAATCCTTGAATGCACAAACACACACATAATTCACAATAATAAAATATATGTTAAAATGCATACAGGAGGCTAAAGAGATAGCCCAGTGGTCTAGAGTGGCTGCTGTTCTTGCAGAAGACCAGAATTTGATTCTTGGTACACACATTAACACATTAAGGTCATCTCACAACTACCTGTAACTCCACTTCCAAGGGTTCTGATGCCCATTTCTGGCCTCGGTGGGCACCTACACAAACTCATACATAGGCACACATGAATTTTTTTTCAAAAAAATCTTAAAATTGTACATATTTACATGAGTATATTTATGCATGCACACACAATTGTCCAAATTCATCATAGATTCAGAAATATCAGAGTTTTCAGAAAACTGTTTACTATGTATAATCTCAAATATCTTGGATTCAAATTCAATTACTAAAGTTAAAACCAAGATTTTATCCAAAGTCATAGAAACAGAGGATAGAACAGTGTTTATTAAGATGCAAATTTCACTTAGATAGAAGAACTTAGTTCAAGAAATCACAGTACAGCATGTTGACTACAGTGAGCTCATTGTGGTATAATTTGCTAAGAGAATAGATTTTGTGTCTATCGTACCAAAAAATGATAAATATATGAGATAATACATATGTTAATGGACTTGTTTTAGCCATTTTACAATGTACACGTATATCTAAATATCATGTTGTCCCTAAAAATATATACAATTTTATTTGTAGATTTAAATTTTCAGTAAATAAGATTTTTGTAATTTTTTAAAAAAGAAACTTAAGGATTTCTTCTAAGTGTTCTTTTGAGATTCCAAAAGACTATGTTGCTAGCATGATATTATTAAGGTAGATGGATATTTGAGATGGATAAGTAGATTAAAAATAGTAGCTCTTACTGTGGTGGATCAGAAACCATAATATTTTCACTCAAATTCTCATTATTCTGCCTCTGACTGTGCGTGCTTTCATGGTGGGCACCACACGGCTCCACAAACCTGAGGGAATTTGCCACCTAGCGCTTACAGAACAAGTCTGTGGATCTCTGATCTAGCCTTCCGTTGACTTGTCGTAGCCACTTGTTCCCATGGCCCTTAGCTCAGGCCCCCTTTCCTCACAATCATCTTTACCTTCTTGGAGACATCTCAAGCATGGCTGCATCTTCTTTCCATTTCGAGGTCAGGTCCCCTGCTCCATGGGTTTGAGTTACTGCAACAGTCTCTGTCTCTTCTTGCTTTCTTACTCCTGTCCATTTCTTTCCACCCGAAAAGCCCATTACCTTTTCTAAAACATCATGAACTAGCTTCTTTGGGCAACAGATATCCATTTCTTTCTACCCAAAAATCCCGTTACCTTTTCCAAAACACCATGAACTAGCTTCTTTGGGCAACAGATAAAGACTATTACAGAGATCTACAAGTGGTCAAAGTGCAGAGAATAAGTGACTAGAGAGTGCCCGGCCCTAACCTATACACCTAAAATTCTACTCCTACACCTAAGGTTGTAAAACCCACAAGACCCGGATGCCTGCTGATAGATATTGTCTTCCAGACATGATAGGGAAACTGCATCTGTGAAAGGAGATGTGCATAGTGACAGCACCAGTTGAATGGATGCACGCACACACACACATACATGTAGTTATACATATGTAATAAAAATAAATAAAGAAGTAAAGGTCATTAAAGAGGAAGTCAAGAGGCTATGTGGAGGGGGAAGAGGGAAAAGTAGAAATGATGGAAATATAGTACTCATGTTGAAATTCTAAAAAAATAAAAATAAGAATTTAATTAAAAGAAATAAATGAAAAATAAAATAAAATACCATGACTGGCTTGCTCCCCTTTAAAAAAATCTTTTTTAAAAAATTTTATTTATTTTTATTTTATGTGTATGAGTGTATTGCCTGCACCCGTGTCATGCAGTGTCGCGGAGGTCAGAAGAGGGCTTCGGATTCCCCTGGAATTGTAGTTAAGGACGGTTCATAGCCACCATGTGGGTGCTGGGAATCCAACCCATGTCCTCTGCAAGAGCAGTCAGTGCTCTTAACCACTGAGCCATCCCTCCAGCCCCACTTTTAAAAAAAATCTTATTTTGTTTTATTTTCTGTCGTTTCCTTCCATAATAAGGGAGATAGCCTCAGTGCCTTCTTTCTATTCTTTTGACTTCTCGCGTTCATGCCTAATGTCCAAGGGCTTTTTTTCTGTACTTCTGTGCCCAAGGAAGGTCACTCTGCTGATGTTCCCCAAGTGCCAGGGAACTAGCACCATCATATCCTTTTTCAGGGCCTTTGAGACCTACTGACACATGGGAATTGGTCCTGGGAATAAGTGCAGCAGTTTTTCAAGTTACTTTAGGAACTGAAATAACTCAATAGGAATGGATCTAGATAAGTGAAATAAAAGCCTTTATAATGATGATAATAAATTAATTTGTAGCCTTAATTTTAAAGCACATTTAGCACTTTACAGTTTCTGTCATTTACACTTCTAACTTCTCAGCCTCATATTAACTCTGCAGGGTAAAGTATGCCCCACTCTTTATGGATGAATATGCAAATTTATCAAGCTTGAGGAATTGCCACAAAGTTTTCTGACTAAGGTCTCCTAAATTCAGGGCCAGAATTCTAAAGTCTGGGGACCCGGTACACTATAAGATCTTGTAAAGCAGCACAGCCTGCAGAAATGGTCTAATGTTTACCACCCATTTTGCCTTCCATCTGCCATCTATGTACATAGGGAGTCGGCAGTCTGAACCAGAACATTATTCTGATTATCTTTGATAATTTGTGTAAAGCATACACAAATTTGATCAGCCAATTAAATTATCCATGTGAACTAAAGCAAAGACAAGTATGTTGTTATTTACCTGCTATAAGAATCTAAATTATATTAACAAGCTATGCTTCTCTATTGAAACCTGAGCTGACCATCATTTGGCTTAGATTGACTAGCACAATAATGGAAAAAAAAAAAACAGAATCCATTTGAGTAAAGAGCTGTCTTCCATTTGGTTTGGGTGCTGCAGTGTTGGAATCTGGGACCCGAACTTCTCTTCATTGCATCCTGTACTTACCTGGTGACCTGCCCCTCTGCAGCAGGTATATATCTTTCAGGAATGGGACATTGATCAACCCTCAGACAGAGTATGGAATGCTTACTGAAATTGCAAAGACCATGGGAAATTCTATTAATGATCACTGCCACTAGAATGTTTTAATTATAATTCAATTTTTGACATATAACTACCCTACAGTGAATCTACCAAAGCTTTGAGTGAGATTTACTTTTGGAACTTTCACAAGTTACACAAATCTAAGTGTAACCCTAGATGTACTCATTCAGAATCTCTACTGCATTTGTTGAAGTTCAGTAGAAGATATTGTCATGTAGTGACATTTCAGAATCATGATTCAAATGAGATAAAAGACCAGGAGCTCACCCAGCACCTTGGTTATAACTCAATAACAAAAAGACACACTGCCACTAATCTTGTCTGGGGGACCTTTAATAGATAGTGTGAGAGTTGAGCAAGCCCAAGGTTTCATTTTTCAGAGGCTGAACACTTATTCAAATATGAACAGAGATTTTCAGGACTGCATGGCCAAGGAGACAATGTGCAGAGAATAAGAGATTGTGGAGTACTGAGCCTTAAATGAGACACCAATATCACACCCCTCCCCTACAGGCACAGGAATTGTCAAGAAAGAGGAGGTAAAAAGATTGTAAGAGCCAGAAGTGTTGGATGAATAGGACAAAACAGAGTTTTCCAGACACAACAGGGCAGGTGCACATATGAACCCACAACAGTTGTGACAGCATGCACAAGATCTGCACAAAACCAAGCCAGTTAAAACCCCAGCATGGAAGGATGTAGTGAGCAATAAGCCCCAGTCCTAGTTGAGGAACTATTGGTAATTGACAGCTACTGAGAGAGGCAGAATCAGTTTTTTTAAGGGTGTGATATTGGGTAGGTTGACCATGGTCCTGGGGATGAAATTACACACAGAGATTTGGGGGAACACAAATTGGACTCAATGGGCCTTTAAATATTTTTTATATATGGAGAGAGGACAGGAAGTGTGGGAAGAGATGAAGGAGGGATGGATCTCAGAAAAGATAGGGGAGGGGGTCTGAATACGGTCAAAGTACATTGAATGAAAAATTTATAAAATAAAATTTGAAAATAAAATAATGCAAAACAGTATAATGTTAATTTTTAAACTATAGACCAAATAGAAACTTTAAATACACAGTTATTACCCATCCACCATAAAATAGAAAAATTAAAAATCTCACTTGAAACAAAGGATGTGACTGCTATATAGCCCTTGTTCTGAAAACTGGTAGTCAAAGAAGACAATTATACCCATAGCTGTCGGAATAAGTACAGTTCTTTGCCAGTTAATAATGGTAAATAATCCTAATTACAAATCAACTTCTATAACCCCTAATAAAATCATTGAGGGTTATTTCAGGGAATCATTGTCATTAGACGTGAAAGTCTTTAACCAGGAAGGCCTAGCCATTGTCACACTGACTGAATAACAGTGGCATTGTGGGTCTCTGCTGTGTTGCAGCATACAGTTCACAGCATCATGCATGAGACACACTTGCCAACAATGATTAAACTGAGTCTAGTGTCCTTGTTCTGGATAATATACAGGACAGGGGAACAAATTAGCTAAAATTTGCTTTGAAATCAACCTTGAGGAGGTGGAGAAATCAGAGAGACTATTTTAAGTTTGCAGATACTAATGAGACACATAATCAAATACAATGTGTGTACCTTGACTGGATCCAGGATCAGCACATTTGTGTATGCTTTACACACATATGTAAGTGTGTTTCCATCCATGTGTGCATATACATCAAATATAGCAAACTATTCATATAGCAAATATATTATTTGCTCACTGCTGGGTAGTGAGCAAAATTGTTTATTGTGTTATTTTAAACTTTTTCTATATGTTTGAACATTTTCGTCATAAAAGCCAGAAAAATTGCACAAGCGAGGTCTACCTACAAAGCTCCCAATCGGCAAGAGTGGGGCACGGGCATCAGTACTGTTATTGAACTCTAGGTGATATTTATATATATCTAGTATGTTACTTTTCCTGTCCATTCACACACCTGCCCCCAGCGATCCAACGTCTCTAGATTCTGGTAACTCAGGTGTTTCAGGTCTCTCCTTCAGTTAATTCTTCATGCCTTCCTGTGGGGGCCATTTCTTCACCTCAAAGTCCTTTGCAGTATGTGCAGAAAAAAATCCCACCAGGAAGACATTCAAGAAGAAAAGAAGTGTCATGGACATGGAATTCCATCAGTCACACAAACAGAGAAGGCAGGGTGCCTGCAGACTGGGAATCTGCAGCACTAAATGAAGCAATAACTGACAGAGTAAGAGACTAGACTCAGGGAAAATAACAGAGAAAAGGATGCTGGTGTAGTGTGAGTTCCCGGTGTGTCTACTAGGTGAGGTCTGAGGAATTAGCAATCTAGAATCCAGTGGAAAAGGGAACAAAGTATTATTGCCAGAAGGAATCTGGCAGCTGCATAGGTGTGTGCTCCCAAGTGTCCTGTCTCAGCTCCTTCCACCAACTTCTAAACCTCCGGTGAAAAGTGGCTTTTTAAGTCAATAGCCCAAAATCTGAAGAAGAGTTGACAACACAGCATACCCTCGATTCTTACCTTTCACAGAGAAGTAGCCTTTTAGCTAGAAATCGTGTACCCCGGAGCACACACAAACACTATACACAGCACTCAGAGTGGTTTGAGAGACCAGATTCCACTCCTCAGCCTCATGATGAAGTCTTTTCTGACATAGATTTGCTGGAGAAAATATTTGTGCAGTTTTTTTTTTTTTTTCTGAACCTGTTGCCATTGGCCCCTTCTGCAGTGCTCAGTGAGTTTCTCCCACTTTGCAGTGGAAAAGCATGTCTCCGAATGATCAGGAATCATTCTATGATCAATGCACGGAGTATAAACTTATTAAGGAGCTAGAGAAAACACTTGGTGGTGGTAAAATTCTCCTTGACACAGGCACTATACTGTTTTATACTCTGTATGTACCTATCTCAGTAAGCGATAAATATCTGAAAAAACCTTGTTTTATAGTTAATAATTACTTTTAAAAGGATGTTATTTTGAGTAACTGCTTACTAATAATCATAATAGAATTCAATGCAGATGAGTACTTTTAGCTCTCAAAACCTTATTTCCACTGAAACTATTTTTATTGATACCACACTGACTTTATTTGCATAAAACTGTGTATCTTTATTCATTCTACCACTATACATTATTGATGTCAAATATGTATCTTTATATATTGTGCACACATTTATATAGATTTCTAGTTTTACTCATTTATCAGTTAAAGCCGATAGAACATAAAAGTGTTGTCTTAATAGGAATTTCAATAATCTTTTTTAAGGTACAAATCCACACATTAATCTTTACCAGAGGTATTTATATTCCACGTGGTTTGTGGTGATGTCTAGTATATTTTCATTCAACCTGCTGTTCATTTTTCTGCCATCATATTTTGCTGCTGAGAGCTAAGTGGGTGGAGATATTTGTTTACATTACTTTGAATACTTTTGTATTTTGATCCAAAGATATTTTAAACTTCATAAATTATAAGTGTCCAAGTAATCCTATAAATCCTGGAACTATTTCTTTGAATTGAGAATGAAACCCTTGGGAATATTTGTGTTTAGAGCACAGACACCATGAGCCTTATCAAAGTTAAATGTAATCAACCATCAGATTCAGGAACATCAATGACAAACAAAAGT
>NW_008357493.1:1439513-1443115 GCF_000622305.1 Nannospalax galili
TTCAAAGTAGTATTTTCAATTGAATAAAATAAAATGTAAATTGACCAACCAAAATAAGAAGCTATTAGTGGTTGAAATATTGTTTATAATTGCAACTAAGTCCCAGAATAATTTAGAAGTCTGGGTTTTACTCTCTAGGGATGTTTTGTATTTAAAAGCAATAAAATGAAAAGCAACTTGTTTTACTCACAAAGATGCCCAAGCAAAATGTCATCCAACACAATTGGAATTTCCATCTATTCAGGAATTTGCTAATTCCCCTGTAGTCTGTCAGGATGGTATCTTAATGCCTGTTGACTATCCACATGTGATAACAGAGTTTCTGATCTTCCCTGGAACTTTCTTCCGTTATCCTAAGGCCTTCAACCTTTATTGTCTTAGAATCCTCACTGTGTTCTACCTGGTATGCCAGCCCCAGCCTTTCAGTAGGTGTCTTAAAATTTTCCCTCACAGTTCCCTACTGATAAACCTGAATTATACTCACTGCATCTCTCCGTCCCCTTTTTATAGACATTCTGGCAGCTGGAATGTACCGTGAATTTCCTACACATCCTCTAGGAAAAGCTTCTTCCATTTTTTAGGGACTTCCTTGTAATGTACCAAGTTTTTGTTTTGTTGAGAAAACAATGGTCAATGTTCAGTCTTACATTATTGGGCACCAATTTACAAAATTGAAACACAGTTTTTATAAACATCTGGATCATGATAGAACTAGTTCAACCCTCTAGACTGCACTTGCTCTAGCACAAAAGTGGACAATTTGGTCTGAGAAAAAGAGTATTGAAATTAATTCAGGGGTATGGTATTTTCTCAATAATAATAATAATAATATTGATTAAATGCTTTAATGTTCAAAGGACTATTTTACATGATTCCTGCTTATTCAAGTGTTTGATATCATAACTCCATGATACAGATGCTTATATTTTCTTTATTCATAGAATTTAAAAAGAAAGTTTGACAAAATTACTCAGGGCCACACAAGTGACGAGTGTATAAACTCAGACTGGCTGGCTCCAGAACATACCCTTTGCCTTCTTAGGGTACTAAGTGACCCACAAAATTCACCTGGTCAGACAACTCATTGTCCAACCAGAGTGATTAGGATTCTTCTTATCATCTTTGTAAATTTTACTCAGGAAAGTACTTATAAAAATACATCTTTTTTTCAGTTGAACAACAAACAAGGCTGATTGTTTATGACCTAGAATTCTATGGCAGACAAGTTAATGATGACCTTCACCGTAATCTTTCATTTTTGCTTTCATTTGGTAAAAATGAAAACCAGTAAACTACATGATGTGGAGGTGTCTTTTGTATTACAGCTACACACCTGTCCAACTGTCATTCATCTATCCATCAAACTTATCATCTGTCTACATAATTCTTTGAAAATTCTGCTCACTTTAGGAATAAATCCTAGTAAGGACTTCCTTGTAATGTACCAGGTTTTTGTTTTGTTGAGAAGACAATGGTCAATGTTCAGTCTTATACTTTTAGGCAGCAATTTATATTGCTGAAAATCAATTAAAACACAGTTTTTTATAAATATCTGGATCATGACAGAACTGGTTCAACCATCTAGACTGCATTTTCTCTAGTGCAAAAGTGAACAATTTTGTCTGAGAAAGAGTATTGGAATTAATTTTGGGGTGTGGTATTTCTTGAAAGCGATAATGATAATACTGATTAAAGACTTAAATGTTCAAAGGACTAGTTTACATTCTTCCTGCTTTTTCAAGTACTTGATATCATAAATAACTATGATAAATATGCTCATATTTTCTCTATTCATAGAATTTAAAAAGAAAGTTTGACAAAATTACTCAGGGTCCCAGAAAAATGGGTTGTTTTCATGTTATTGAGTGTTGGGACTTATTTCAGTTTCTTATTCAGATATAGGATTTGAAAATATTCCTCCAGTCTATAGTTTGTTTTTTAATTTTCCTAAAAAAGGTTTTTACATGTTTCAATTTTGAAAAAAAAGCAATAAAAAGGTGATTAAAAGATAATTTAAAGTAGCACTTGAAGCTGGGTGTGGTGGCTCATACCTGTAAGGCTATCACTTGGGATACTCAGTCAGGAGGATAGCCACAAGTTGAAACCTATTTTGTGTTACATAATGAATTCCAGGCAAGGCCCAGAAAAAAGTAAGACCCTATTTGAAAAAGCAAGAACAACAACAAAAGGAAAAAATAAATAAAAGTTTGAATGGAAGGAATGAGCTGTAAGAAAACTTTTCATCTGACTAATGTCTTTTAGTTTTTTAACTTATTGTTTTAAATGTAATTTTTCTAATTAAAAAGTATATATAAAATGTTGCTCTTTGGAGAATTGTTGAAATTCTGACCTTTATAAAAATACATTGTAATAGAAATGCTTAATGTAAAAAAAAAAAAATGTACAAGTGTACGGGACCTAACAGAAGTGCTTCAGGCAGTATTTCAATAGTTCTCCAAAGAGCAGCATTCAGAATTGGCCACATTCTCCAAAACCCAGGGAATCCTAATTTAACAAGAACAGGAAAGGGGATTGGTGACAGAGAGGGGATTTGAATGTGAAAAGCAGGAATGGGAATTTTCATCCACAGGTAAGTATTAGAGAACAAAGTATGGGCTCTTCCAGGAAAGAGGGGTAGAAAGCAAATTAACAACTGCTGAAAATTAAGAAGTGGTCCCATTTGAAAGAAAAAACTGGGTTCCTAAGAGAAAAGTGGAAAAATGCTATGGACTGAGAAGTGTAGATGGGGGGGCAGGTAGTATAGGAAGGTATGGAAAATTAGACAGATGGAAAATTAGAAAAGGTTTTAAAAAGAGAATTAATTTTGGGCACCAAAATGTAGACCTTTATGACCTCAAGATGAGGACATTTGAAGCACCCACACAGTGGGGTTCAGCTAAGGCAAAAACACAAAATGAAAGAGCCATCAGCTAAGTCAGGTGGAAGCCAAGGTAAATCTCTGTAGTAACATGCTTTTGATGGTCACTGAAATCAAACAGAATTAACAGGAAATTCATGTTCTTCTCAACCCTCAAACAGGCCAAAAGCATCTTTCCTTTTGTTAATCAAAGGGGCACTGATTCTTCCCTCCCTCTTCACTCTGATCAATTTTAAGTTTACAGCTCATTTTTATCATATCCACCACAGCTATATTTTTCTATAACATTCATCATCTCAAATAAAATCTATCGTATTAAGCAATGACTCTCAGTTGTCTGCTCTCTGCTGCCCTGATAAGCCATTCATCTTAGTCTGCATTTTCCTGCTTCTAGGAACTTCTTATATGTGGAAAAGATAAAAATATTTTCCTTTGTAGCTGAATTATTTCACTTAGTATAACATTACCAAGGTTCATTCCAGAAACTCAGTTCTTTTTGTGACTTACTAATATTCTATTTTATGTACAGACAACTTCTTATTTATTCATCTCTTGAGGGACACTGGGTTGATCCTATCATGTGGCTCTTGTAGATGATGGCACAATCAGCAATGGAGGAAAGCTGTTTGTTCCCTACTTTCAGTTCCTCTGGGCGTATGACAATTTTATCTTTAATTTTTCTCAAACTGCTTTAAAGCTCAATCACAACCATACCATATATATA
>NW_008357493.1:1443142-1444223 GCF_000622305.1 Nannospalax galili
CAAGAATAGTCATAGTAATATAAGCATCTAAATCCTATTGAGCACTCTTTCTAGGCTAACATCTGGTCTAATTTACTCAACAGCTCTGCAATAGTGATCATAAGTCCCACTTTACCAATGAAGCAGTGAAAGCTAAGAAAAACCAAGTCTTTTGTCTATGTGGCAGGGATGGAGGGGGGAGACTGAAGGGAAAATCCTTATGAAAAACAAGATTTGATGGTTGTTTCTCATAGTTAGAATGAGGGTCCAATGACCAGGAGGCCCAAGCTGAGTAACCTCAGCATTGACAGTTCATGGTATAACTTCCCAAGAACTTTGCAAGGATTCCTTAAGTGTTTCACAGCACCAACTTACCTGACTGACATTCCTCAAATATATATTGTGACTACTTCTTACCAATAAATTTATTTACTCTTAAATGAAAGTCTATTTGTGTCATAAGAATATAAATAAAAATGGGGCCATAAACAAACAAAATGATACTAAGTATCTATCATATATAAAGCAGTTCTTTGTGTGTTGTACATATATTCTTAATTTCTCAATAAATCTCTATCTAATTATTCTTATCACATTGAATTTCCTAGATCAAGTATAAACCAAATCTTAGGAAGATCAATGAACTTGTCCAGGTTCTCACAACTATTCAGTTGCAAAGCAAACTTCAACTTTTAGGTTGCCCAGATTCAAAGATCTGTGGTGTTAGCTCATTTGGGAATAGCTGTATCATAAGAATAATTTTATTTATAATCTGAACCATGAAAAGCCATCCATCAAGAATTTATTTATTTTATTTATTTATTTATTTATTTATTTATTTATTTTTTGGTCTTTTTTGAGACAGGGTGTCCTTGTAGCCCCAGCTGTCCTGGAACTCACTATGTAGACCAGACTGGCCTCGAACTCACAAAGATCCATCTGCCTCTGCCTCCCAAGAGCTGGGATTAAAGGCGTGCACCACCACACACATAAACATACTCTGAACAAATGACTTTTACATAACTTGACAACCAAAAAGTTAATCTTATAGCTTGTTTATAATGTAGACAAGCTCACTGAGTCATGTACTCCTTTTGTGACT
>NW_008357493.1:1444604-1493325 GCF_000622305.1 Nannospalax galili
ATCTTTTCAAGAGACCCTGAAAAAGATTTTTTTTAATTTCTTTATGAGACAGGGTCTCCCTGTAACCCCAGCTTGCCTGGAATTTGCTATGTAAACCAGGCTCTTCTGGATCTCACAAAGATCCACCTTCCTCTGTCTCCCAAGTTCTGAGACTAAAAGTGCATACTCCACAGTTGCTTTTAAAACCACTTAACTTCTGAAAATATTATTATTCTTTTACTACAAAATGTTAAATCCAGGAAATGTTGGTAGCAGTGTCAGTAACTTGAGTGGAGAATAAACAAGTTAGTAGTGTCTACAATTAGCAACAAAGTCATAAATCAGAACGATAATGATTTTTCTGTCCTGTACATGGTCTATCAGTTATCAGCTTTCATGAGTGCCTATGAATGACAGAAGACGACCAGGATTCACTTGCTGGCTGTTTGGTGCTTATTCCTCCATTCCGTTTTCAGTGAGGTGGAAATGTCTGCCCCCTAGCCGCCCCCCGCCCCAGTCAGGAGAGAAGGGTCATTGTGAACATGGCCAGCTTCAGCTTCCCCAGAGGCACAGAGTTCAGTGTCACTGAGTGGTCTTCACTCTGAAACATCCCACATGACATCCTGATCTACCACTTGTTGACAGGGGAATACGTTTCTTGGTGTCTCCATGTCTCAATTTGTTCATCTGTAAAAGGTGATTATAGGAAATAGGTGATTATTATAGAATATAGTAAGTGTTAACAAGGGAGATCCCTTGAGGATGGATCCCTTGACCTTAAGAAGTCAGCACCTCTAAGCAAGTGTCATCACCATCATTAACACTTGTTACAAATACAACCACCATCGCTCAGGAACTCCAGATTCTCCTAAAAACTGGATAAATATGCCTTTCTGAGAAGAGATCTGTCCAAGAAGAAGTGGAGGACACCCCTATTTCTGGCAGTGTTGCTAGAAACAAAAGCCAGTTAGTTTTCCAAAGCTGGTATGTCTATGACCAATGATCTACTAAAAGAGAGCTTGGCTTAATTCTAATGGGTCAAATTCACTAGGCTTTTTAACAGAGATGAGCTATTAGCTCACTCAGTGAGTAAGAATTTTGGAAAACCAAACCCACACTCTCCCACGAGCACGTGTTACCTCTCTAAACCCACAGCATCTGAAAACAAAGGGAGAAACAGAAAACAGGGAGCAGGTTCCAGGCTCGCTGTCCTGTGTGCTGAGAAGATTGAAGCTCTCTTCTAAAGAGAAGTAACTTCTGTTGGGAGAAGTAAATTATACTCTTCTCGGGAATAGCTAGACTGTTTTAAATGCTGAGTTCTCGTTTTTATATTTTATTTATAGATTTTTTTGTGTATTTCATACAGAGCATCCCAAACATTCTTATTCATCTTTATATCTTCATCCCAAATGGCACCTTCCCATAGCCTCCCCCAGTCCCACTGGAGCCCATATTCTCTGTCATCCCTGTTACTGTCCACTGTGTTATCAGTGCCCCCAGCCATTACCCAGTGCAAGTCCATCTGCTGAGTCTAGTCAGCATATCTAGAGTTCCTTGTTAAAGGAAGATCAGCTCTTCTTCATCTAGCAGCAATCAGTTGCCAACATTCCTTTACATAAGATTGGGGTCTGCTGTTCATTTTTCCATTTCTATGCTGGGTTACTGTCTGGGAGTCTCTTGGGCCACCCTGGCTAATAACTCAAAGGAAGGTATCTCCCGTCCACTTAGTTCTCTTACAATTTGAAAATTCCAACTCCCTCTTAAATAACTCATTCACTACATGTTGGATTGATTAAACATTGACACAGAGAAGTTCATTAATAATTTCATTGTGATATGGTTTTGAATCTCCTTGAAGAATTCCACAGAGGAACAGCACTGATTCGGACATAAATTATCTCCTTTTACTAAAAATCTGGAGAGGGTATTGGCATTAAAATTCTACCCCTTTAATAGATTTTCATCTCTATTTGACATAGAAAGGAATGTATATTGCACGAGTATTTTCAGTCCTCCATAAATGTTCTACACGTTAGTTGTTCTTTCTGACAATAACAAAGTAATACATGTATAGAAAAGAATCACTAGTCTGGTGCCACAGACATGTAATCCCAGCTACTCAGGAAGTAGAGGCAAATGGACTGTCTGAGAAATTTAGTGAAAGAATTTCTCAATTTGTTTTAGAAGATTTTCATGTCTGGGAATATTGTTCAATGGTACAGTGCTTGTCTAGAGGCTATTAATTCTAGAAGAATTAATCAACTGATAAATTGTAGATCTTCATTTCAGATCTGTTCTATTGGCTGACAAAATATATTTTACCTTCCCCTCCCAAAGCCATCAAGTATTTGATTCTATATTTGTATTAATTTTCTCTCGTTCCTATAAATAATCACCACTTAGTGCTTTAAAGCCACAGCTTTATTGGTTTACCATTTCAAAGAACAGCACTCAAAATGGATTCCACTAGGCTAAAGTCAAGGTATCTTCTCTCTCTGGATTTCTTTGCCTCCCTAACTTCTAGAGATTACTTTGGAAGCTAATATTGATTTATTTATTTATTTATTTATTTAGGCTTATGTCCCTTAGCATCATCTTTGCCAGACATGGTGTGTGAGATAGACTCCTTCTTCATGACATTGCTTTACTGCCCCCCCCACCTCCTTCTTTTACATTAAAAACCCTTGGAATTGCTCATTTGCCCATTTGAGTTCAGGATCGCCTTCCTATTTTCAGGTTAGCAGATCAGCAACCTCAATTCAGTGGGCAAAGAGAATCTCCCTTTTCCCATACCTGTACATATTCACAAGTTTGGGCAACTAGACATGAACACATTTGATGCACCATTATTCTATTTAGCATATAGGAAACAGAAGCAAAGTTAATAAAGTTCAAATGTGCTAAAATGGCACCTTCAAATCCCATGTGCACCTGCCTTGATCTAACTGCTGAAGTGAAGAAGAAAGAAAATAAAACTGAGCATCTTGAAGGCCCATGCTTCTGTAGTGGGAGGGCAGGCACCTGTCATCAAAGATGAAATCCATCTTATCAACAGGCAATAATTATAAAGCAAATACTTCAAGATTTTCTCCAAAAGTCTACAGAAAGGATAAATATGACCTCAGAGCAATGAACTGAGAATAACTCCTTCTTGAATGCTTAGACCGAATGACCACAAAATTAATAAACACAGCAAAACTAGGTAAGTTCTTGGATTGTAGAGTCAACTCATCTTAAGAGTGTTACTTGAAATTAACTTAAATTGAAATAAAAAGTCTCCAACTAACATGTTTCTGGTTCCCAGATAAAATGAATACCCTCATTGCCTCTCCCTAAGCTGGTAGCCAAGGCAGCAGCAGGCCTTGAAGACTCAAAGCCCAAATGCTCCTGTTAAAATGAACGGATGGCACACTGAGATGTAAAACTGGCAGGTACTCTCAGGAATAGATCCCAAAGATATTCTCACCATATCCACCAGGACACATGGCAGGGATAGTTGCCAGGGCCATCTTTCCCACCTTTTTGGATGAAGGGGTAGGAAATGTAGTCTACTAAGAATACACTACAGATAGTCTTCATCAGGGAGAAACAACATGTGGAGATATGTAAGCACATAATACCTAAGAGGAAAAGAATAGCAAACGTTTATAGAATAATGTGACTTTTGTAACTTTAGAACATGTACAGAACACTAAATACTACTATATTTTAGGGCGTTTGGTTTGTATAAGAAAAAAAATCATAATAGAAACAGATGAGACTTGGAACCTTAAAGTGAGCATTTTTATCATATTGCTGGTCAGCTGGAAGTATGATTAACTCGACTGGAAATCTAAACTAAGAAACCAGATGGCAAACAGATGAGACTATGCAGATGTTGGGAGTGTCTTCTTTAAACTACCAAACTACCCTGGTTTGATCTTGACACATTACATACATTTAATAATCACATAATGCCCGGTAAGTATGTATGATTTTTGCATGTCAACTAAATTTTAGTCAATGAAATTATAAGAGAAGTAAAAATCATAATCAGTTTTTGTTACTTAAAGGGGGTTATTTTTCTCTGCAGATGACATTGCTTCCGATTAATTTAAATTTAAAGGGGACCAGTGAGCATTTCGAAGAATAGTTCAAAAGATTTTCAGGTGTTTTGTTAAGCTGAATATGCTTCCATTTCAGCAATTGCCTTTATCCCTGGAAACATAGTCAGCAGGGAGCTTTGAAATACATTCCCCAAAGCCCATCAAAACCAAAGGCTTCTTCTATCTAACACCTACAATTATAATAGGAAGGGATTGCTGGCCATTATTTTCTATCCTCAATATATTTATTTTTTATCAGCAATTTCCAACCAACACAGCACCATGATATTTTAATGGAAGAGATATTCTAAAATAATTATGTTTTACTCTTGTAATTTTATATTTGTGCTTCTTTTAATCTAGTAAGCAATTCCAAATAGGTCTTTGACCGTAATTGTTATATAGCTATAGAATACTATGATCAGGTTGAATTTGCTGCTCCTAATTAAACAAGTGTACACATAACAGTAAATGTAAACAATTGTGTATACTTTAAGAAATAAAATTAGACTTTAAAAAAATTTTAACTAATTTTTCTTGTGTAAAAGTGTATTGCCTGCATATATGTAAGTGCACCCGTGTGAGCAATGCCTGTGAAGGTCAGAAGAGAGCATCAAATCCCCTGGAACAGGAGTTATGGGTGGTCGTTAGCCACAAGTGGGTGCGCTTCATACACATATATAAAATATACTATATATATATATATATATATATATTATACACACATATATAAAATATTATATATATATATATATAGAGAGAGAGAGAGAGAGAGAGAGAGAGAGAGAGAGAGAGAGAGAGAGAGAGAGCTGGATAGCTTCTGTTGTCAACTTGACACACCTGAGAAGAGAAAACCTCAACTGGGAGCTGCTTCCATTGGACTGGCCTGTGGCTATGTCTGTAGGGCATTTTCTTGATTTTTGAGTGATGTGGGAAAGCCCAGCCCATTGTGGGCAGCACCACCTCTGGGCAGGTTGTCCTGTACTGTATAAGAAAGCAGGTTGAGAGGACTGGAGGGATGGCTTGGCAGTTAAGAGCACTGGCTGCTCTTGCAGAAGACCAGGGTTTGGTTTCCAGCAGCCACATGGCAGCTAACAACTGCCTGTAACTCCAGTTCCAGAGGATCTAATGCCCTCTTCTGACCTCCGTGGGCACTGCAGGACACAGGTCCACTTCCATACATGTAGACAGTATACACATACAGATAAATGGGCTGAAGCACAATCCAGTAAGCTGTGTTCCTCCATGGTCTGTGCTCCAGGTTCTTGCCCTGAGTGTGTGCCTTGGTCTCCCTCAGTGATGAACTGTGACCCAGGAGTTGTAAGATAAAATAAGCCCTTGACTTCTCAAGTTGGAGTTGGTCAGAGTTTTTAGAAGGTGTAAGAAAACTAGAACGTATATATAGTCTACTAAAGATTATATATGATAAAATATCTTCTATGAAAATATGTAAAATAAGAGACAGTTACACATGCAAATTAAGAAAGGAGCATTTCTCAAGAACGTGAAAAATACCGTAATTTATCAGTCATGACGCATTAAGTTGAAAGCCTAGTTAGCACAGTCCTAACATTTTTTGATCAATTAGTTCTTAACTGACATTGACTTAACTGAGGCTTCTAAAAGCATGCTTTGGGCTTGTGTTTGTCACACAGCAGAGTTGTCAGTGGGCTTCCTGGGTCTCTGTCCTAGACAGATCAATGCCCCATCAGGAGACCAGGCTGCATGTTTGAGGAGGCGACTGGTGATGCATGTCCTTTTTATCTATTCTGGGAAAACTGTTACACTTTACTTTTTTGACCTCTTTACGAAAAAACACACAAATTCAACAAATATGTGAAACAACAAAAATCAAAAGCAATAAGCAAAAAGTACCAGTTTATTTTGTCATGTGTCTTCCACTTATGCAGTATGTATTACATTAAAACATATATGCTGTGTGTGTACCTTGAACAAACACTGAGTTATTCACTGACCACTAAATAGCAACAAAATATGCAGGAGCTGTTCTAAAGATGGCCACAGTCCCTGGGAGAGAAGAGGACTTGACCACCTCTGAGTGATTTCAGTCCTATCATTCATGCCACTTTAATCTTTTTTTTTAAATTTATTAAGTTTTGTGGAAACATACATTGTATGCTGAGTATATTCACCTTTTAGTACTTAGAAAGAAGATGCCCAAGCAGCATCACCTGACCAAATCTGTGAGGTCTTTCTCACTGTGCCTAAGAGAACAGTGCAAGTGCACTTCTGCCCACCTTGGGTTACAAAAATTCCATGGAGAAGCAGTGTTAAGAGATCAGCATCCATCCCCATACAGGCAAATAGTAAACCATGGGTGTTCTGTTAAAAACAATTAAGGGTAGTGAATGTTATTTGGTCTCTATTAGGACTTGGATCTTTGAACACAATAAGTTAATGATCTTAATCATCTTGGCATGGAAACTGAGGGAACACTCCACAGGGCAAACTGGCAAACAGGTGATAGTTGTCTGAGGCACCATGCTGAAACTCAGCAATTTAAAGACACAAATGCCCATTGGTGATAAGTGGAATGGCATCCTGAAATAAAGTTCAAAGTACTTGTTGGTTATTTATTTACCAAATATTTTAAATCAAGGATATTAAAATTAAATTTACTAAAGTTCTCCACTAGTATAAATGTTTACTGGTCATTTGCAGATTGTTAAGTTGAAACTTCTTTAATATTTACTTGAACATTTCTTTAAATGTTCAAATCCCAGGAGACAATTCCCAGAAACTGTCACTACACACACATTAGAAAAGCATAACCATTCTATTGATGACCAGACACATTTCCCTCTGACCCAGCTGAGATCCAGTCCAGCCTTTAGGCAAAGCTAGGCCCGTTGTCACTGGGAGGGAGTTGGACTACATTTGGTCTCCACACACCAGACAGGCAAGTACCACATGTTCAGAAAAGCACTATCTTAGTTAAGTTCAGAGTTTTCATTAGAAATGTCTGAAATTAGTTGTTTCTATTATAAGAAGCATGAAGACAGTTTAAAGAAGACCAAGACCCTGTGACTTTGGATGACAGCTTCTGGAACAGAGTATGTGATATTTGCAGTACTGTCTGTAAACAGAATTTGTCTACATGTGGGGTTTTAAACTTAATCCCAGTGAGATTTGAAATAAGAGTTTGGCTCTAAATCTTTTTTGCATACTTTATATGCCTCACCATGTTTATTTTGCAGAAACAAGGAATATTCCAATGGAAAGAAGAAAGATTTCCAAACATGGAATATGTCATACACAGAACTCTTTAGTCAATGATAAATTTTTAAGTTCAATAAGCCATTATATATCTTTTAAGAAAGATCTATTCATTTAGTGTGTGTATCTGTGTGTCTGTGTTCTATTGCATATGTATGAAGGTCAGAGGAAACTTGGGAAAATCAATTCTCTCCTTCTATCATGTGGCTCCTGGGATGGAACTCAGGTTGCCAGTCATATCAGCAAGCCACCTTACCCACTGAGCCATCTCACTAGCCCATGTGTCATTCTGCACTATTGTGTAGAAATTTCCTCTGTAATAAAACCTTCTATCCTGGAGGGAAGCTGGGTAAACAACAAGATGTCTAAAGGGGGGTAAACAACAGGATGTTCTAAAAAGAAATAGCAGTGTTCTAAGGGGAGGTGAAATACCCCATCCTGTAAGAAGATCATTAAGCTCAGGAAGTGAACAGCTCAATAGCTTCAGGAAATCCCTGAAACTGATCAGATTCACTAGGCTCCTCCTTCCCCAAGCATATATAAGCTCTAAGGACTCCAGAGAGACACTATCAGACAAGCTGAGCTGCCTGGAACAGGTTCAGACCAGCTGAGCCACCAGGAAGAAGCAGAGACTAGCCAGGCTGCCTAAAAGCCACAGAGACCAGCAGAGCTACTTGCAAAAGACACTCCCCTACCTGCTGAGCTGCCTTCAAGCTGAGTGTGCTCCAGATTTCCTTCTTTCATCAACTGTCCCTAATGCTGGGATGGGCTTTTGATGATGCAGCTGTCTTTAAGCCCTTTCTGCTTCTGTAACTCCTCACCCTTACTTCGCTAGCAAACCCCTCACCTGTACTCCTAAAAGTAACCCCAGTAGAATTCACTGATTCACCAAGTTGGACTTTGGTGGTACCCTTACTTTGGTCTGCTGTTGGTTCCCTATCTGAGGTGAGTAGCTATTTGTTCTCATCTCCCCGGAAATAGTGTGTCATAACATGTACTTAACACTAAGAAAATCGTTCACATCTATTGGAATGCGAATATTTAACTCTGTTTCAAGTTCCGATTTAGATTTCACATGAGTTTTAAATTTCACATGAGTTTTTAGATTTCACAAGAGTATTTTCACAGCTACCTTGCGAAAGAGCTACCATTATTATTATTATCATCATAATCTCTGTTCTATAAATGAGGAAACTGAAGCAGATAGTTTAAGTGCTATGTCCAAGATCACCCTTAGGCGGCAGGACTAGACTGATCTGAGGTGCTCTCCTTACAAGTTTAAGCTCATGACTGCTACGCTGTCCTGCCCCTACATTAGCAACAACAAAAACAAAATCCACAAAACAAAACTCTCCTACATAGCCACCACAACATTGCTTTAAAAATGGGCTCCCTATTAAAACAAGATCTAATTTCCAAAAGCACTATAGCAACCAGAAGGGTCCTTGTGGAAGAATTAGCTCGCCTAGGACCAACACAGGCAACATGCCTAGACACAAAGCAGCCCACAGAGTAAGCAAATAAATTCTAATAAATACACAGGACTAATAAAATGCGTATGCAGGCTTGAACACACAACACAATCCAAAGTAAGGAGAATTCATGTTAACCTACAAGTTCATTGTTTCCAGAGATAGCAAAGAAGTAATCATGTAATTCCATACCAGTGACCTCAACTAGCTCAGACATACTGGGCTTATTACATATACATGCACACACCCACAAACGCATATTCACACATAGTGATCAGTCATTACCTTCCTGTCTGCTGTATCTGTCTAGTGGACAAGATGTGGTGTTTTATTAAGGGAAGGATGAAGGCTGGGACACTGAATTAATGTAGTCAACACTTAAAAATTCTGTGACAATGACAAGAGTCTGAAATTAGGCCACTGTGCCCATTATATTTTAAAATAGCAATGAGATCACTTCTAAACTATGCTGTTTTGTGGCCTAATGTGGCGATGGTGCTTACTGTGCTGTTGTATGTCACAGGGTCATATGATCTTTCTTTCAGCACCTGCAGTCTGCCATGCACCCTTTAATAAACTTGAATATTTTTATAATATTTTTAATTTATTATCTGTATTTTACATGTATGAGTGTATTGCCTGCATGTAAGCAAGTGCCCCCTTATTGTGCAATGCCTACAAAGTTCAGAAGAAGACAACTAATTTCCTTGGAACTGGAGTTATTGACAGCTGTTACCCACCATGTGGGGCCTGGGAATTGAACCCAGGTCTTCTGCAAGAGCAGCCAGCGCTCTTAACTGCTGAACCGTCTCTGCAGCCCTAAACTTGGATTTTAAATTGTTTCCAGTGGTCACAATGTCTTACAATGAAGTCACCCCTCTTCAGACATCTTTTATTTTTTTTATTTTTATTTTTTTATTTTTTGGTCTTTTAGAGATAGGGTCTTCCTGTAACCCCAGCTGGCCTGTAGATTCAGAGTCTGCCTGCCTCTGCCTCCCAGGTGCTGGGATTAAAGGCGTGAGTCACCATCCTGGCTTCAGACATCTTTAGCCAAATCAGGATAATTGACAAAGGTTTAAAAGCCAAAAGCTGCCATCAAACAGTGCTTACTGTCTCCACAAAATTAACGGTCCTCAGAAGACACACTCAATAAACAAAGATATCTGAGCAATTAGGAAAACTGTTGATAAACTGCCTATACCTATAGAAGCCTTGCATTATTCCATACTAATCAAATAATATTCATCCAAGGCATTATATGGACAGCCATATATTTGCTGTCCCCTCAAACAACTAGATGCCAACATTTTTAAGCCCAGATGAATCATTGAAAAATAATAGACCTAAGGTTGTTGCAACCCAAGTCATTTTCTGCACAGTTAGTGACCCTGATTTATAGGGTTAAGTGTATATCTGTTTTTGTTTACTGTTTAGGCATAAATATTAATAGCCCTTCATATCCTCAAAATATCTTGGTTTAGCAAATTGATGTATAGTCAGCAAATATAACTATCTTTTTAGGCAGGGTCCTCCCACATACACAGGCTACCCCTTGCCTGGGACCACTCCTGCTCTTGTGCCTCTAACACTGGGCAGCCGACACCCAGCTCTGCACTATGCTGTCCATGCCCATATGGGTCCTTTGCTTTTATTCCCACACCACAGCTAACGATAAGAAGTTATGGACCTGATTTTGGACATGTCCTTTAGGTTTGATTATGCAAACCTTAGAAAATATATACATGGTCCATTATTGTGTCACCATCTCGTGAGTGCCATCAGAGAAGTCACATCCTTCAAGTGGATGATGTTGTGATGGTCCCATTGCAGTTGATGAAAGATGTGAGTCCTGGGAGAGGAGATGCTAATCCAGGAGGTGGGCCTTAGTCTAAGGTGACAGAAGAGAAAAGCAATGAAATTGACTTGGAATTTTAGCTTGACCTAGACAACAATTAACTGAGAACACTTCATACCCGTGTAGAAAAATACCCCACCGGATAAAGGCAAGGCATAAGATGAAAAAAGAAACCTGATAAGGCAGAAACTGTGTATTTTCCTCCCGGTGGTCCTCTGCCCCATCATCACTGGACAATGCTGTTGTTCTCATTTTTGTGATATAGGAATTAGGATAGAACCATGTTTCCAGGGCTGAAGAGATGGCTCAGTGTTTAAGAGCACTGATTGCTCTTACAGAAGACCCCGGTTCGATTCCCAGCACCCACACAGCAGCTATGAACCATCCTTAACTCCAGTCCCAAGGGAATCTGAAGCCCTCTTCTGATCTCCAAGGTATTGCACTACATGGGTGCACTCACTTACATGCAGGCAACACACTCATACACATAAAATAAAAATAATAAAAAAAATTTAAAAAAGAACCATGTTTCCATGGAAAACAGTGCAGAGCTGGATGCTTGCAACCAAAGATTAGAGTGGCCACATCAGGAGTGGTCCCGAGGGCCGGCTGGGTGTGTGAGAGGACTGGGCAATACCTCAAAACTGAGGCAGTCCCTCAGGCAAGAGACAGGGATGCTGCACACTTCAGAAGAGAAATAGTTGGTATATGTCAAAGGGTGCTAATGTCTAGCAATGAGTACAAGAGTGCAAGAGTGCCTTATGCCATTATTTAAGCATATTTATTGTACAACATGAAAATCATAAATGGTTAACAACTTACAAAAAATGACTAATTGCTACTCTCTTTTACACAGCAAGCTACAGTTCAGTGTTTTCATTCGTACTCTGTAATTGTTAGGGAATCCATAATCAAATTTAAAACCTACAAGTTTCCCAAGTGCTGTGTGTTTCTGAATTATTGATGACTATATACACTCTCAAGATGAAAACCATGCTTTTTATAGTTCAATATAGAGCATTTCTTTGACAGTCAGGCTGTGTGACATATCTATGTGTCTAATATGTGTCTTAAGTTCTGCACTGGAGGTCAAAGGAGCCTTAGTTTCCTTATTTGTGACTCAGAAAATCTCACAAACTTTGCAAGGCACGTTTGAAAATTAGCAATACAATGTGAAAAATGTTTAGCAAAGTGGTTATCAGATACTATGATTACTAATCCAGAGACGCTATCCCTTTCATTACTGTGTATGTCCTCAGGATAACACCCCATGAGTGAGGTATTTTATTACTGTTAAGGAGAGGAAAAGATAAAGTTTTAGTAGAAGGTACAGGACAAGTCCTGAATTTGAGATTCAGAGGACAGAGCAGTGTGACATCAAAGAGTAGCTAATAATATAAGTAGATGGGAAATTCTGAAAGTTTTTAACTCCAAAAAGTTTCCAACAGTTGGCGGTCAGAGTTTAAAAGCCATGGGAACTAATTTGTTTGTTCTTTATTCATCTAATCTCTGAGCCTTCCATGCTATTATTATAAGTCAGAAGAGTAGGTGTGTCTTCCAACAGTGTCTAATATGTTTAAAATTTTCATTCCAACGCAATTTTCTCTTATTCAATAAGGTAAAGTGAAAACTTCACACAAATTTCATTATGCACAAGTATTGAAACAACATATAGTTCATGATAGAAGCTTTGGGCTAAATTCCTTGAGACCTCCTAAAGTTAAACTTATCCATGCCTGGTGCTTTGATGGAAATGGTGAAAGACATAGGTATTTGCAGGTAACACAGCCTGCTTCTTTATAATAAGAGCAACAATAGGGACCTTTAGAAGTTATTGTAAGATCGGCTGTTCTTCACCTAGAAGCAATCAGCTGTCAATATTTCTTCAGAAACGACTGGGGTCTGCTTCATTTTCCCAGTTTTATGCTGGGTATTTGCCTGCCTGAGTTTGCATGGGAATTGTGTGTGCTGATCTTCCTAAAACAAGGGACTCTAGATAGGTTGACTAGACTTCACTGGATGGAATTGCACTGGGGAATGTCTGGGGACACTGACTTGACACAGTGGGCCTTAACAGATGTAACAGTATATAGGCTCCAGTGGGGCGGGGGCTATGAGAGGGTGCTGGTGGGGATGGGGGTATAAAGATGATTATGATTCATTGAGATATTCTGTATGAAATACACAAAAATTCATTAAAAATAAATTTTAAAAATGTTATTGTAAAAATTAAAATGATATACATGAAATGACTACCCATATTAGGTCCATTGAACCTATTTCTGCCTTGCAAATGGTCACGTGGACACAGACACATTGCATAGATGTGTCACATAACCTGACTGTCAAAGGAATTCTATATCAGCCAATAAGAGGTTCTGTGCAGCTTTGCAATGAGACTCCTCAGTACAAAACAAATGGTTTGTGGACTGATAAAGCACTTTATAATAGTTTTCAGAAAATGGATTCTAAGAAGAGAAAGTGCATTTGTGGAAAATGTGCTTATTTTCTTCAAAGATTATCAGCAATTTGTTGGACAAATGGACCATTAAAATCACAAGGAAACATACTTTCACCATTTAGAAACTTTATATAGTTGCATAAGGGTCAAACAACTTTTCAACACAAAATTCCAATGCTTTGTAAAACTATACTGAGCCAAATTCCATAACCGTTTCTTCTGTGTATAAGGTATGGTTCTGTGTATAATGTCTGGTTCTGTGTATAATGTACGGGCTAGCATTGCTATTTAGGTGTGTGGATGAGGAATCATGAAAAATAAACTAGCTTATTTCTGGCTTGCTGCACACATTTATGTTTCCACCACTAGAGGGCACAAATAAGGCTGTTTTGGGGGGAAAAGGGCTTGAAAATGACAAAATTCCAAATTGGAAAGCATGGCTGAGGCAAGATATGTAGATACGCCTGTTTTCTTTAAGTTGAGAAGAAAAATCAAAACACATTCATACTTAACTATGTACCATTTGCTTCTATTCTGTCTTTTATGCCCACATAAAAGTACACATGCTTGAAAGTGGTAAGAAATGCCAATGATTCGTGTGAATGCAGAATAAAGTTATTCAACTTAAACGATCATCAAATTTAAGACAATACATAAAATACTGTCACAGCCACAAAATGCTATAAATCAGCATATGTGTTCATATATGTCAGTGCACAGTGAGAATCTTTGGAGTCATTTTCTCTAAAACCATTAAACATTTTTGTTTGTAATTCACAAAGCTCTGATTCACCATCTTGAAGATAGTGTTAATACTGTATCTCTTGGCAAATGCAGTACTGTGCTTAAAAACAAGATGTAGTTTGCTTGTTATTCTCACAGAATGGTGTGCCTGAGTCACGCCTACAGTGTACCTCCGTCATCGGCAGCTGTTTTACTCCTTAGAAACAAAGGGGGGAAAAAAGAGCTCAGCTTCTTCAGACTGAGCAAATGCTCCTCATCTTGCCAGTCTGGGTGTCTGCTGTTAGACCTTCATAACGACAATCGAGTTTGATCTCTGCCTTGATTTGTTTACAGCTATTTTATCAATCCCGTTCTGGAGCCAACAATCCCACTGGAAATAAAACCAAAGCAGAGTGCATTTTGCTAAGATGCCATAAAAGACAGAGACAGGGCAGCTAGGCAAAGGACGTAATTCGATTTCAGTGATGGGAAAAGTGATAACAGCTACTGGGAACCGAATAAAAATAGCAAGCTGGTAGTTAAAAATGCTTGCTGCTCTTTGACCTCCATTTTTCTAATCACTAAGTGCAATAAACCAGGAGCTATAGATTTTTCAGAGTCACTCAGCTTATGTTAACTTAGCTTACGTTTTCCCAGTGTCTTCTTTTAAAGGATTTTTTTTTCTGAGACTTACTTTACTATTTTTTTTTTTCGGTCTTTTTGAGACAGGGTCTCCCTGTAGTCCCAGCTGTCCTGGAACTCACTATGTAGATCAGGCTGGCCTTGAACTCGCAGAGATCAGCCTGCCTCCGCTTCCCAAGTGCTGGGATTAAAGGCGGGCGCCACCACTCCCAGCTTACTTTACTATTTTTAATGATGGGGGGGTGAGGGGTATGTGCATGTGAGTACATGTTCCCATTGAGGTCAGAGGTGTCTACTCCCTTGGAGCTGAAGTTACAGGCAGTTATAAGCCACTTACATGAGTCTGGGAACCAAACTCGGGCCTTCTGTAAGAGCAGTAAGGGCCCTTAACTACTGGCCCATCTTTCCAGCCCCTAAAATTATATCTTTAAAATTCCTTTTAAAAAATGTTCTATATGTCTTCCATGGCAACAAACCTGACCCCCTTCTACAGAAGTTTTCTTTTACTCAGAAAAAGATTTCGTCTTTTTTGCCCTGACAGGTAGTAGAGATTTCACCATGGTCTATTGCCATCCCTGAGGTCCACAGGAAGTGGCAGTTAGGACATTGAGAGCTATTATCCTTTCAGAGACAGATATCTAAATAGCAGTAGACATTCTTTTCAAGAAGCACATTGTTCCAAAAACTGAGCCTGGGTATAGCACTTCCCTTATCACATGCTGTCTAGTACCTTCTACAGGATTCCATTAGTAATGACAGCTTTTACAGAGACAAGAGCTGAGGGAGCTGTTACCACATAGCAACAGAAATATTATCTCTTCCCAGTTTTTTACTTGTATTTGGTCTAACATGATATGTATTTTAATATATATGTAAGTTATAGTAATCAATAAATTGTAGTATCAACAGACCCTTCAAAGGAAGCCATGAAGGATATGGTGAAAATTCTGAAACCAGTCATGGCTTATTCACCCTCTGCCTGGAAAAGAAGCACACCTATTTTCATCATGCATACTAATATTATAATATTATACAATATATTATAATAGTATACAAAGTCAATCCATTGAATGGCAACCAGAAGTTTATATTTGCCCAGTAGTTCTTAGATTTGAGAACCTGTTTTTTTAATATTATATTTATTATTTTATTTTATGTGTATGAATGTTTTACCTGCATATATTATGTATATATATATACATATATATGTGTGTGTGTATGTGTGTGTGTGTGTGTGTATGTGTGTGAGCTATGTGCATCCAGTGCCCACAGAGGCCAGTAGAGGGATTTGGATCCCTAACTGGAGTCACAGATGGTTGTTAGCCACCATGTGGGTGCTGGGAATCAAACTGGGTCCTCTGGAAGAACAGCAAGTGTTCTTAACCACTGAGCTATAGCCTCTTAAGCTCTGAGAATCTATTTTAAATATTCAAGCTTTGACCCATGTTTCTACTCACTTGACATAGTTGAACTGACTTCAAAATTACTTTTTAGCCCCAAAGACATAGTGTTCCAGACCTATGCATAGAAAAAAATTACAATGTGAAATGGATTTGTTTGGGGTGGTGTGGATCTCACATGGAGGTAGAGGCTAAAGCCATATGCATTCATAGTGCTGAGGAATGTCTAATAAGATAAGGAAGAATTCAGTATCCCATTTCACTGACAAATCTATGGGAAGGAGTAGAAAGAGGCAAAGGTGCAGCAGATGGCAAGAATGTCCCTGTGAAGTTTGGCCTACAAGAGAACAACACGGTTCCTTCTAGATCTTTGAGTATCTGGCCTGAAAGAGGCCTGCACCTCTTCATCTTACCTTAGCTGTCACTCCTGGAAGATCTGAGTTTATGGATTCCATAGAATTACCTACATCTGTCAGTATTTATTTGTATAGTCTTCTACAAACTAGATCTTCATGAGAAATGCCCTCAATTCTGATTCATGAGTCTGAGAGAAGACTAATAGGAATTTCCTCTCCCTCCTCCTCCTCCTCCTCCTCCTCCTCTTCCTCCTCCTCACCCTCCTCCCCTCCTCCTCCTCTTCCTTCATTTTCTGGTCAAACATTTTACCATCTAGCACAGGCTGAAGTTTTATACCCCCAATACTCAAGTGTTGAATCCCTAACTCTCCAGTTTGGAGGTCATATCTGGAGGTAGGCCATTGATTCACACAATCATAAGGATAATAAACTCACAACACAATTTATCCATATATATATATGTATAGATAGATGGATGGATAGATAGACAGATAGACAGACAGACACAGACAGACAGACAGACAGACAGACAGACAGACAGACAGATAGATAGATAGATAGATAGATAGATAGATAGATAGATAGATAATGTACAGCTCTCACCCTTCATCAAAGAAGCTTATTTTTACAGAGATACACAACTTGTCAAAGTGCATAGAATGAGGACCATGGGGTGCCCAGATCCAATTAGAACATCTACACCTAGGGCTCAGAGAACATTGCTGAAGAACAGCTAGAAAGATTGGAAGAGCTGGAAGACCAGGACACCCACTGTTAGGTAGTATCCTCTGGACATGACTGAGAAGCTGCACCCATGAAGTCTCAACAATATGGCTGCCTAAGGAAGCCCTGCATGGTGAAAACACCAGCTGACGTGCCTGTGTGGTCCAGGGAAATTTCACGAGGCCCCATCCCTAGATGAAGAGCTACAGGCTCTGAGGGAAGAGCTAATGGCTGCTGAGGGAGAATCAGTTTTCTCCAGCAATGAACCCCCTGAGAGGTTCTCCAGTCTCGAGGTCAGCCCTAAATACATGTCCATACAAGCAGCCCTATGTGAAGATATACATGGAGCAATGATAATTATTCATGTAGAAGCAGTCATCAATTTGAGGGGGAGTGGAGGGACGCGAGAGGAGTTGGAGGGGGAGGGACATTAGAAAATTTATTTTTTCTTTCTCACCATGTAAGAATACAGCAATAAAAAAAAAGCATCCTTCTACAAAACTGGCAACTTGGCCTCAAAACTCAACTCTAAAGCTGTAAAAAGCAGCTTTTCATTTTAATTTGTTATACCCTTGCTAAAAGCCTAATGATCATCATTTAAATAAAAGTACCTGAACTCTTAAGCCTATAGCCATTTAAACTAAAGGACTTTCATGGACTATGCTACACTTCAGAGCTCCTGAACCTCGCCTGGTGCTGAGCTCAGTGAGGCATCCACATACTGCAGAAGCATTTGCAGTTTCACAGGCATGAACATGCACGACTAAGAGGAGTAAGACCAGCGCAGAATCGTAACTTCTGCTGTTAAGCACAGTTCAGAAGAAAATGGATCATATACGGTTATTTCTGGAATAATTCATTTGTTCCCAGAAATGTTAACTGACAGCACAAGTTTATTATCTAAAATGCATTAAAATGAGTCATATTGCATATTGCTATATAATACCTATATTTGCTAATAAAATGTATTTTTAAGGCACGCTTTAAAGTAATGCTGTCTTCTGGGTATGACACGGCTGTTGCACACATGAACTCACCATAGCTGCCGTTACCTACAACGTGACCTGTACAAGATCAAACCAGCTAAAAGTTCCAGAATGAATGGTGGAGGTTCTCCTGAGGCCCCAGCCCCTGAGGGGTTTTGGCAGTTGATGGTTGCTGGCAGAAGGGACGTCACCTTTCTTAGGGAGGAGTAACCACTGGCAGGTTTCCTATAAGCCAGTGGCACTGACTGGACTCAGGGAATGAAGAAGAAGGAGGAGGAGGTTGAGGGTGAGGAAGAAGTTGTAAGGAGATGTGTTGGGGTTTGTCAGGGGAATTAGAGGCGATAATAGGGGATGCTCAATATGATCAGGATGCATTGCATATATGTATGAATTTTTTTAAATAGAAAATATTATAAGCTTGCTGGTGGCACACACATTTAATCCCAGCACTGGGGAGCAGAGGTAGGCAAATCTCTGTGAGGTCAAGACCAGATTGGTCTACATGGCAAATCCCAGGCCAGCCAAGGCTACATAGTGAGATGCTGTCTCAAAAAGAATGTAAAAAATAGTAATTCCAAATACAGTATTAGCAGTCTGTAAAAGATCCCCTCTATTATTTCTTGAGGTATGATTTGGAAAACCTCTGGGTAACATGATAAATTTTGCCTTTTATGGTCATCAGGTGCTCAACAAGAAATGATGTCAATTTCCATCCCCACGTTTTTGAGTTCATACAAGCGAAGTCACGGATTTTCATAAAGCAGCATCCATCTCAGTGATGCTTTCTGACTTTTGTGAAATGCTCAATGAAGCACGTGTATGTTCCTCTTGACAGGAGGAAGAAGCTCAGAGCTTATGTCACAACATCAGATGTGCATGTTCTTTGAGCTGTTTTCATCTGGAAGAAAATATGGAGGCATAACAGGGAGAAAGGGGGTATAAATTCTCAAAGTGTATCTGAATCTGAAGTCAATTATTTTAAGGATGGTGTCTATCATCGCTGTAGCGCTTACCAATCTACCTACTTTAAGCAAAATGAATGTATAAAGACTACCAAGTAATTCTCTGATAATATTTGCTGCATAATTTCCAAAATAACAATTCCTATTTGATTAGCAAGACAAATGATCCTGGAGTTCAGCAGTCATTAGCTCCTTTCTTCAACTCTAACAGAATCTCAGTTTGTTCAAGATACTGTGGGTGGGAGAATGAGTCATGCTGCTTGGAAGAAGATGAACTCTTCTTAGCATTACCATGTGAATTCCAATTAAGTCCTGACAGTTGTGGTCAATGTTTGTCCTTGTCACTGACTGATTTGGGAATGATCCTAGAACCAGTTCTGGCCAGTGAGATACATGAGAAGGTCCAATAGGGACAGAGGGTACTTTGGCATTGCTGAACCCACTGTAACCATTTTATAATCATGTGATCAGGAGCCAATGCAGCCATGGTGGTAAGATGGAAATATAGAGAAAATAAACTAAGCATGAATATTACTGGTTGCTGTGTAAGCCAACTCTAGAATTAGCCTACCTCCACACTACTTATTTATATTTAAGCAAATTTTACTTTAGTTTTCTGATTTTTTTTTCATAATAAAAGCATGATAAGTCATTCAACCTCTGTCTCTTCTAAACATGTTCTTTCCTACAATGGAACCAATTAGTTTTAGACAACAAAATCATGGTAGTTTTCATGCTACACATGAATAGTGAATGATTCATGCTTCTTGACAAGAGCTAAGTTAGGCTCAAAAGCCATCTCAGGAAACTGATGTAAATCAATATTAAATTGATCAGGACAACACAGGTATCTGCAGTGTATTAACAGGAGCTCGTGTTTACTAAGCAACTATTGCTTGTTAGGCTGTGGGCCAGATGCTTTGCCTGGATTTCCTCATGACTTACAAGAATATAATTTGGCCGAATTAGAAGTGGCTAAGATAATATGACATCAATTAAGGTAACTGAAGCCATATTTTAATAATCAAATAATATAATTTCATTAAAATAATCAAATAATTGTTTTATAGTTATCAAACTAATCTTAACTGTTTGAAAAATTTATATAAATATGGTTTCTTCCAGGTGGATTCTGTGGATCCCTAAGTCAAGGACAGGTAAGCTTTCTGACTATAAATGAGATACACTTAAGAATGCATCAGAGAAAACAAGTCAAACAGGTTTCATTACCCAAGAGGAAAAGTCAGGGATGCTGATAGTGACTTCCTTGTCTACCTGAGACATAGCACCTCACAGAGTCCACCTCTGAGCAGCTACTTCATAGAGCACATTATGCAAAAATCACTGCCTAGTGACAGTGGCAAGGAACTGGAAAGTGTTCCTAAAGGAGGTTGATTAGAATCTATTTAAAAAAAGGCTTTCAACTTGGTTGATAGAGGGGAAATGGTATAGGGTAGACTGGGAGGAACAGAGGCACAGAGGTGAGGCTTGGAAAAGTTGAAAGATGGAGTTGAGACAACACACACAGACCAGATCAGATCTTAGAGAGCATTGTCTGTCACATTAAGAAGTGGAATAATAGAGGGAGACCTACTGTGCAAGCTCCTTTAAACAATCTCTTGCCTGTATTGGTCTCTGTGCTACACTCTCTGTTTAGCTAGAATAAGATAGTCTTCCTTATTAAAAATAAGCTTATTTGCCAAGTTGGAGATCAAGAATCATTATAGATTTATGTATATGTAGGAGAACCAGAATCATTCTGAGGCATGCTTAGCCATATCTTAGATACCAACTGAGAAGAAAATGCTACCACAGTTCAGCAGTATAAGACACTGTAAAGGACACTGACCAGGAAGCCAATAAGAGCTGTGACCATAGACAAGTCCTTTAGCATCTCTGCATTTCACAGAACTCATCAGTAAAGGTAGAGATGTGGCTACAGGTTTAGAGTCTATGGAGTCTATTATGCTTTGAATCTGAAAAACCCTCCACAGGTCATACTTTGAATGCTTGGTTCCCAGTTGGTTGGTGCTATTTTGGAAGGTGCTAGAAATTTTGGAGGTGAGGAAGCAGTTCACTGGGGATGAGTATTTAGGCATATATTGTCCCTAGCCACGTTGTAGCTCCCTCTTTTTGCTTCCTGGCCCACTGTGATGTAAACTTTTATGACATGCTCTCCCCACCATGGTGAAAGAAATGTTCCAAACTGTAAGCCAAATAAATCCTTCCCCCTTTCAACTTCTTCTGTATAGTATTTTGTCATAGAAATGAAAAAAAGAAGTTAATAGAGGGGGCTAGAGAGATGGCTCAGTGGTTTAAAGCATCAGCTTCTCTAATAGAGGATGTGGTTAGGTTCTCCAATGCCCTCTTCTGGCCTCCACAGGCATTGGACACATAAGATGCACTTACATACATGCAGCCAAAACATTCATACACATAAAATAAAAAGTATTTTTAAGTAGCTAATAGAAAACCCTCATGGTCTGTGTTCTCTAGAATGGTTCTTGTTTGTGTATTTTTTTCTTTCAAAACTCTGGAAAATGTCATGATATGATATAGTAGACCTGACCTGAGAATTTAATGTAAAAGACTAACATCAATGCAAATGGATACTTTTCTTCTCTAAGGCCTGACAACTTTGGCTCTGGGTTTTCCATGTGCCCACCATTCTCAGTCTTCAAGTCACAATTCTCCTTCCATGCTGTGTGGTCATATTTGCCCTTTCATTCTTAGGTCTGCTGCAGCCTTGAACACAACAACTCAGGGAGTAAAGAGACAGGACAGCAAGGACCCCGTGGGAACACAGAGGTTTTCTCCTCTTGACAGCTGGCTATTCATTTCATTTGCACATTATTTTCAAGGTGTCTTCAAAGCATCCGTCCCGCAGTAGGTCTGTGCCTCTCAAGTGTGGGTGATTTTTCTCATCAAGGGATATTTGATAAGCTGGAGGAATTTTTGTTGATTACGTTTAGGGTAAGAGAGTGTACTGGCCATGTAGGTAGAGACTAGGGTACCCTGTAAACCACTTGCAAAGCATAGGGCCACCCCACATATGCAATTACCAAGCATTGATGTCATTGGTGCTAATGGTGATGAAACTCTGACCTGGTAGAAGTTTATATTTTAGCAAAGATGAAAAATGTACTGGGAATACAAAGAAAAACAACACCCTAACAGGAAAATTCTGAGGGCTATGCTAAAACAAAAATTAAAAATTAAAAAAAGCACTCTTTTGGTTCTTTTGTATATTAAAAGGTTTTTGACGAACTTATTTTGTTTTTGAACTTTTTGGCATGGAGTGATGGCACAATGGAAGAAATGCTATTAAAAACTCAATTGTTTTTGATACTTCATTATGATATAGCAACAAGATACAGGTCATCATGGTGCTAATTTTCAAGCTTTTGAATTCTTTTACACTGCAATAAGCCTTTACATGTCATGGAAAAATCTTAAACCCATGTGAAAATACCAGTTTTAATTTAGGTTAATAAAATAATGGTGAGGGGCTCACCACATCCAAAGCAAAACTCTCACTCATTTATGGGGAGCAACTTCTACTATCTTGTTAAGTATTCTTTTAAAAATCTCCTCCTGGTGCTGGAGCGATAACTCAGTGGTTAAGAGCACCGACTGTTCTTCCAGAGGACCTCGGTTAAGTTCCCAGCACCCACAATGCAGCCAACAACCATCTGTAATTCCATTTCAGGGAACCCAGTGCCATTCCTCTAGCCTCTTCTCGTATTGCATGACATGAGTACACTTACGTATATGCAGGTAAAACACACATAAGGTAAAAATAAGTAAATCCAGAAAAACACAACAAGAAGAACAAGAATGATAATCATGACAGAAAGTGGTACCAAGAGCAGGATTGGCAGCTTGAGGTTTGTGAGACATCATCAGAAGACACCCCCCTAGAAGGAGAAGAAGGATTTTATAGTTTTTACACATTGATGACAGAAATCCGCTACTGATGCAGAAAACCCATGAAATGCAACCGATACATTTTCAGATTAAAAAAAAAAAAAGAAATACAGAAAAACTAAAAAAAAATTCAGTTTTATGTCTTATGTCTTACAGAGCTTATACTGAGATCAGTATTGTATGACTGTATTAATTCAACTGTGAACCTAGAAACTTACAGCCACTTGTGAAAGAGATGTACTCTTGCTCTGGAGTGTGTTACTGAATATATTAATGCTGTAATGAAATGCTTCTTCTAATCATGTAGTTATTAAAAATTTTTTTAAAAAGTAAATCCAAAAAAAATTTAAAAGCCTCCCCCATGGTATTGTAAGCATAGCCAAGCATACATGGTTGGAGAGGTCTTAGACCCAGAAAAGAATATAGTATTGTCATGTTCCTAAATAGACTCTAAAGAAGAATCTGTGACTGTCATGTTCCTAAGTCAATGTAACTTCTTACTATATTCTAAATACCTGTCCTTATATTCACAGATAAGTGAAGCTCTCATCATTCATCATGTTCATTTCATGTGTGTGTGTGTGTGTGTGTATAAATCTATGCATGAATATATAATAATAATTAAAGAAGAGGGCAATAAATTGAGAGGCAGTTGGGGAGACATGGGAGGAGTTGGAGGGGGACTGGAAAGGATGGAAATGATACAAATATAATACATATGAAATTCTCAAAAACTAAAAATTATGAAGACTATATGGATAATCCCCACTAATATTCAATCATATTCTGAAGGTGAGTTGCATTCCAGCTGTTTCCAGTTCCGCTTCATCTTTAAGTAAAGGGAAAGGGTTGAAGAGAAATAGTGACTGTAAATAACATGTATTCCTTGTATAGTTAACATATGGATTTATTTTCATAGACATTAGCTCGCTTCATCTCAGTACAGTCTAATACATCCTTAGGCTAATTTATGAATGAGAAAATACCCAGGGAGTTCAATTTCCCATAAGTCACAGAGCCTTCAAATCATAACTCCCGTGGGGCTAATGTTCATAGTGCCCAGCATAAAGCAATACTGATGCTTGTGTTCTATCCTTCCCCACACTCGGAGATGCATATGGAAGTTCCCCACTTCTGAAAGTGAAAATGGTAGTTCTATTTGCCATGTTCAGTGGGATGTTACTGATGACAACATCATGTCATCATTTCACCAGAAATTTAAGACCAAATGAAAGCTCTTAGCAGCATGAAAGCTTCCTGGTGAAACTCCACAAAGACTAGCCTCTTTTGAAGTTCGGGTTTTCTTTACTCATGGGAATAAGATCTAAGTTCTACCTCCAGTGATACCAATGTTATAGGCTGGATCAGGCCTATCCACCCAAAATTCAAATGTTCAGGTCTTGGCTACTAGGACTCTAGAACATCACAGTATTGGGAGATAGGGTAATTACAGAGGGGATTAAGTTAAATTATCAGAGTGGGTCTGAATGATTGCATTAGCCTGCCAAGGCTGCCAGAACCAAGCGCTACATGGTGAACAGCTCAGACCACAGAGTCACTCTCTCATAATTGAGAGGTTAAAGTCTAAGGTCAAGGTTGGCTTCCTCTTCAGCTTCTAGCTGATCATCTTCATAGAGTCTCTAAATGGTTTTCCCTCTGCCTGCCTATATTGGTCATGACTTCATAAGATCAACAATCACATTGAGTAAAGGCTCACCTTGAGAACCCACTTAACTTAGTCTTATTAGTACCTTGTCACCAAATACAGTTTATTCTGAAGTTCTGAGGAGTATAACTTCAACCTGTAAATTTGGGGGAGGCCACTCCAGTCTTTAACACTGGTGTCAAGGAATTTGCTAGAATTCAGCTCTGGAGCCTATGAATAAATAAAAACCTCAGTTCTAAAGGTATGCCATGCTTTGCTTTGACCTATAATTTTTATATCTTTTTTAAAAATGCCTTAAACAGTACATTTTATTCTTAGTGCGTACCTTTACGCAGTGATGTGGAAAATGTATTGACATGTTAATCTACTAGTGTTTCAAGTTCTGCTGAACATTTAATTTTAAAGATGTGAGGGGGCTGATCCAGAGGTCTGTTTTTGGCTTCTTGGGAAGCTACTTTTTGACTTTCTACATGACTTCATTCTCCCTCCCACATTGTGGCAGGCCCAGGTCCCTGCTCACATCCAACAGTGAGCACCTTTGGTGCAGCTACTGGGAGCTGAGAAGCCCCAGCACTTTTTCATTTCAAGTACATTATCCCGAAGTTCTCCTATACAATGAAGAGATTAACTGATTCAGAATCATCTCAAATAAGTCAAAGCTGTTTTAGACACATCTGACACTTTCTAAAGTTGGAGACAGTCTGGAAGAGAGAGAAAGAACATCAGAGAGAAGAAAACTGATGCACTGTTGATGGAAAAATGAAGGAACCAGAATTTTATATGTTATATCCCTGAAAGTCATATGTATTTTTCTGTGGTAACTGATCTAGTAACAATAGGAAGTTGTGGTGTGGAAATAAAACAGACTCGGGGCTGGAAAGATGGATCAGCAGGTAAAATGTTTGCCATACAAGTGTGAGGACTGGAGTCAGGTTCTCCACCACCCAGGTAAATACCAGGAGGCACGGCACCCACATGTAATCCAAACATTGGGAGATGAGTTGGGGTGTCCCCAGAGAAAGATGGCTAGTTAGACTAGCCACGTTAACAAGTTCTGGGTTCAAATGAAAGATCCCTAACTCAAAATATAAGATGGAGAACTATTGGGGAAGACATCTAATATCAACCTCTGGCATCTATATGTGTGCATGCACATGTGCAAACATGCATACAGATGTATTGAGAACACACACAAAACAGTAAGAACTTTGATCACCAAGTCTGGATTAGATCTTCAAGTCTACCACTTCTTGCATGCCCTTGAGCAAATCACTCATCCTCTTAGAGAGTCACTTTTCTATGCTCAATAGCATAGTAATGACTTCAGTCCTATTTTGCAAATTTTGTATGGCTCAAGTGAGACAGACTGGTGTTTTAAATGAGAATGTCCCCCATAGATTCCATGTAGTTGGACATTTTGTTCCCAGTTGATGGTGCTGTTTTGAGAAGTCTTAGAAGGTGTATCCACACTGAAGGAAGTGCATCACTGGGAATGGGCTTTGAGAGTTCTTAAGCCTTGCCAGATTTCCAGTCTCTCTCTTCTTTCTGTGCCTGCTTGAAGATGTGATTGCTACCTCCTGCCACCATGTCTTCCTGCCATTATGAACTCTAACCCTCTGGAACCATAAGCCAAATAAACTCTCCCTTCTATAAGTTCCTTGGTCACAGTGTTTTATCACAGCAACAGAAAAGTAATTAATACATAGAGTAAGTGAAATGCAAATGCCAACCATCTCATGCTGAAAAGAATTTTGGTTCACAATATATTTCTAGAAAGATTAAATTATTTTCATTGAATTTCTATGCATTTCCCTGAAGATAAATTCTGTAAACATGTAAGTCAGGATATCGACTCTGAAGTTTGGCTAAAATTTGTGTTTTCATAATAGGATGCTAGGAGAACTTGGCATTTACCTAAGCAATGAGTTTACCATTGTGTAGAGAAGGGTTTTAAGTCTCCTTAGGACTTCCATTTTCTTTTTCATTGAGGGAGCAGCAAGTCTGGGAAAGGGGCAGGAGCTCAAGTTCGCAAAACAAAACAGCAAGGATCCCCCATTTCTCCTTCTTCGGGTTGGAAACCCACCCACATGGAGATTGAAAGGCAAGAATCACAAACAATCCCAGAATCAAAACAACTACCATTTAATGACTTCTCCCTCATCCTGGGTACTGGATTAAGCAGTAGATAAATATATAAGCTGTGCTTAACCAACTTTTCATAAGATTCCTTTGAGGTAGGCTTTGTTTTCTTTTCTGTAGCTAGGAGAAACTTCTTGTAAACTCTAAAGAGATACAGGCAAGGGCAGAATTTGTCTCTGGGTCTGAATTTGGTATCTCTTCTGCTATGTGGTATCTATGAAAATTCCATAAGATGGTAAATACAACTAAATCTTTGAACTTTACCAGTGCCACCAGCTTGATAATTCCCTCAATAGATTTGGAAGCATAAATTAATTTGTAATTTATAATTTTTCTGTGATGGAGTCAGAGTGAGTTGATTGGAAATTACTGCAAATTGTAAATTAACACTTGAAATTGCATTATTTATCATTATTGGCATAATCTGAGTTTACCCATATGTTTCCAATGACTAAAAACATAATCAAACATGGCTAGCAAAATAATTAGTAATATGAACAAAATATTTTAATGACAAAAATGAATGTATCAATTAAACCTGACAGTCCAGAGAAATGTCATGGATTTAACCATCAACGGTGATACTGTAGTCTCAAAATAGAGAAAAGAGGGGGAAGAGTTGAGTGATGGATTGTAGAACTCCATCATAATTGTTTAAGTGGGATTGTCTGCAATGAAGACCAGTTCCAACAAAATCAGAGCATATCCCATCATTCCCTCCCGTTATCACACTTTTCAGACTATAGCATACTATGTGTTCAGAGCTTTAAGAAATATTGTCTTACTCATTTTTATATGCCTGGCACCCTGAGAGAGAGACCCACACAATAGACTCTCATACACATTTGATTAAGTTAAAAGTTATAACATAGTGGGCCGGGCGTGGTGGCCCACGCCTTTAATCCCAGCACTTGGGAGGCAGAGGCAGGTGAATCTCTAAGTTCAAGGTCAGCTTGGTCTACATAGTGAGCTCCAGGCCAGGTGGGGCTGTCTCAAAAAGAAAGAAAATTATAACATAGAACCAGTAGTGGCTGGGTTTCTATTAAGGCTTTAGTTCCTCTTTTAAATTTTCCCTGTAAGAAATCTTATTAAAAGGCATCTCTCTAAGATACCAAGCAAATTAGCATTTGTAATCAGTTTATTAATGTGTCATCTCAGGGAGGTATTCCATTGGTACAGCTTTAATTTCAACACTCCTAAATGTGTTGTGCCACATCCTACTCACTCTATGTAGAATGCTTGTTTACTCCAACCAGTGTAGACTCATGTAAATCTTCACTATCATCCCCTCTTCAAGGATGCCCCACTTCCTGGCCCAGATGCTCTGTCCCAGCACACTCTCTTCACTCTTATAGGTGCTTATACTAGAGTTTTAAGAACTGAAAGAGGTGCTGGGTCTAGAGAGATGGTTCTGTGGGTAAAGTGCTTGCCATGCAAGCATGAGGACCTGGGTACAGATCTCTGATTCCCATGTAAAAGGCCAGCATGCACCTGTAACTCCAGTGCTGAAGGTGGATAGAGACAGGCAGATCCTGGGGCTTCACTGGCCAGCCAGTCTAGCATGTCATGCAGAATATATCAGCACTAGGATACACATCTATTTTCAGTTGCCAAAAGAGTAATCGTAGATGATAAAACAGCTGAATTCTCACCTAAACTTCCCACCCAGCTGCAGCTCAAAACATACTGAAATGAGTCAACAAAAGAACATGTAACTGAACAGCAGCACCTCCGTTATAGGATCTCTAAGCCATTTCAAATTGTGTGTGCATTTCTGCTTGGATAATATGAAAACAATACTGGTGGTGGAGGTGAAAAAATGTAGAAGCAAATAAACAGCATCCCCATGAGAAATAAACAGGTTGTAGGCTGAATATAGAGAAATACATTGTTCCTCACAAAATTCAAATGGTTAGAAATGTAAAACTGTCCACTGCAGTCTACTAAGCATTCAGTAAACATTCTGGAAGAACGAAGATGTGAGATACAGTCAGGGTAAGTGTGTTCTTGCAACAGAAGGGAAACAGTCAAAGGAAACACTTCCGGGAACTCTTTTCTTTATACTACTTATTTATAAGTATCAATGTTCTTTGTGCAGCCAATTCCCAATAGTCATATCATCCCAAGAAGAAGAAAGTGAATTAAAAAGAGAAAATGGATTTTCAAAAGTGTGTTTAAGAACTCCTTAAGAAGACTAAGCTCTCTGAGGGTGGACAGTGAGGTTTATCACTATTTCCTCCATGATGCACTGACATATTTTAAAAACAGTAACATTTGAAGAGTGAAGCAATGAATGCGTGAATGAATGACAATGTTCCCTGTGGACTCATTTTAATATTCTTATACAAAGTGTGTAGCCTTGCCTTCTGCCATTCATTCTAAAGTAGATAGTGGTGGTTCAGAGGGTCTCAGTGAGCACTCCTGATGTTCTGATGTTAATCTGTGACTTACAATCTAAACATAAAGCAAGGTAAGTTGGCACACAAAATATCTGATCAATTAATTGAAAAGCTGCTGGAAGGAATGGATTGAAGGCTTAGTGGTTAAGAGCATGTTTTGCTTTTCCAGAGGACCTGAGTTTGCTTCCCAGCACCCATCTCCGGTAGCTCACAACAACCTGTATCTCCAGCTCCAGAGGGGATCCAGCATGTCTAGCCTCCCCATGGAGTGCAGGGGTCAATACCTGCCCTCAGGTACACACACACACACACACACACACACACACACACACACACACACAATTAAAAATAATAGAAATAAGTCTTTAGGGGAAAAACCTGGTGGAGGTATATAACACACTCTGTATTTTAAGAGAAGGAACTGGAATCAGCTACAGATTTACAGCAGGCGCTGGTGCGGAGGCTGCAGCTTCCAAGCAAGGCTCTTTTGGTGGCAACTGAAGTTTCAGCAGCTCAGAGCCTTTTGGTCGGAGGCTGAACAAAGGCTGCTATTTCAGGCATTTTGTGATAAATTATAAGAATGTATCGCAGGAGTACATTTACTGGAAAGCATTCTGAAGAGAAAGCTTTTAGAAAAACATTTTTTTTTTTTTTTTTTTTTTTTTTTTTTTTTTAGGAAAAAACCACCGGGAGCTATTTCTGTTTTTTTTTTTTTTTTTTTTTTTTGGCATTATGAAGCTCATGGAGCAAATTTCCAAAGCAATTAATATAAATGAACACTGCATTAAAAACTCCATGCTTTTTGATGAGGTTCAAGGCAATGAAGAATAATTTCCAGAATTACAAATGACTGCTTGCAGCATGAAGGCTATCAAGCAGTAAATCAAGGGACCAAAAGTATGAAGTTTATAATAATACTTCTTTGTGCCATGCTGAGCAGATGCCCCTTCTCCAGAAAGAGTCAATTAAGTTTGAAATCTCCTTTTGTAACCAGAGTCTGTTATGTGTTCACCAAGAACGAACTATGGGTCTGGGGTTAGGCTTACCCTAACCCCAGAGACCACTTGCCTTGCATGCATGAGACCTTAGACTTGCCTCTCATGCATGGGGTGCGGGGTGGGGGGCGGGGGGCTGGCTCTAATTTAATGATGGGATTGATGGAATTGAGATAGCAAATTATCCAAGATGTCATAACAGTGGTTCACTCGGTTTCTCTTGTGGTAGAAGATGATTGAAATGGTGCCCCAGCCTTGTGTACGAGAAGCTTCCAGCATCTTCCCATTGCATGCTTAGTAACAAGTTTTAAAAATATTTTATTTGTTTTTATTTTATGTGTGTGGATTGCCTGCATGTAGGTAAGTGCACCCGTGTTGTGCAACGCCCGCGGAGGACAGAAAAGGCTGTCGGATCCCCTGGAACTGGAGTTACAGACAGTTGTTAGCTGCCATGTGGGTGCTGGGATTCAAACCCAGGTCTTCTGCAAAAACAGCCAGTGTTCTTAACTGCTGAGCCATCTCTCCAGCCCCACTTAGTAACAATTTTAGGGCACAGATGTTAGAAGTCTGGAAACTTCCCTGGCCGTCTATAGTGTCCTGTAACTTATCTGTGGGTTTGGTAGAAATTGTGGTAATGACAATAAAAAATATGAATGTTATTTCCAATTCTTAGAAAAATATCTGGTTTGAAAATGCCTTTATATAAATAACTATTAGAAATCTACCCATATACATGGAAGAATTTTTAAGTTTCCTCATATATGAAATATTTTAATTTTCTGAAAGCACATCAAGTGCCAGATCCACAGCCAAACTTTTCAGTAAATATAAATGCTTCTAAATGTTTTCTTCCTGATTCAGTTGATGATCTTGCACAGGAAAATTCTGTCTGTGGTAGTAAGACCTTACTGGAAAGCTTAGTGTATCACAGTCTGCCTCACTACCTTTATTTTATAAATTATCCTTGGTCAAATCATGTTACATACCAGGTGCCAAATTTTGTTTACTATGTCATTTTTCACTCTTTTGAGAGTCCTGCTCTTTATCCTGCACATTGGAAGGACCTGTGAGGTACCTGTCACACGCATGGCACCAGGTCCCACGGTTGTAAAGATGAGTGAAGCAGTATTCCGTAATTCAGGTTCTGTAATTCAGGAAGTTTCTAGCAAGGAGAAGGACAGCTGTGAAGGCCTATAAACACTGTAAGGTAAAAAATGCATGTTATTCCCAGACTACATGTACTATTAAATGAAAATCTCAGTGCCAGACATGAAATTCCTCCTTATGATTTACTAGCCATGGAGCTCCCAAAATCCTGGCCCCAAAGCAACAAGGCTATTGCCACTGCCCTTGGTTACTTTTCATAACTACATGGTCAGACCCTATTGCTGAAGACACCATGCATTTTGGATGGAGGACATAGAGAAACCGATCTCAAACTGACTAGGAAACTTCCTCCCTGCTGGCCAGCTTTGATAGTACTGGAAAGTGCTGTGTAGGCTTGCTGGGGAAGAAAAGACATCAGTGGTCTCACCCAGCACTTGGCCTACCATGCTACAATCCTGTCAGACAAGATAGGTCCATGAGTACACCAGTGGGATTACTGTTCTGGGGTAATCATCTGACAAATGTGAACATTCCCATCTGAGGCTGACCAACATGATGATCTGCCTGCCTAGTGCGGCTTCGCACTTGAGCCGCATGTCTTGTGGGGCATATTGAATTCCACGTTTTAAGGATAGTTTTGTCTCTGGTTTTGGTGGGCTTTGTTGTTGTTGGTTTTGTTTGTAGTTTTAGTGTATAAATTATCCTGAACTCTGCTACTAAAGTGTTGTCTAGTGTTCTTAATGGAAGCAGGCTGAGATAAGCTTTATGCAGTAGACCAGTTTTGTTCAGGCAGAAGTTACAGTGCTACTGGCCTTGACTTCAATGTTAACTAATTCACATTGTGTATTAAACAGTACCTGATTGTGTCAGGAAAATGTGATCAAAAACTCATAGGAACCTAATCCTATACTCCCTAGTTCAGCATTTGTTAGCTCACTGTGATGGCTAATCCTGGGTGTCAATTTGACTGGATCTGTGATTAACCGAAATGAGAGAGATCTTCTTATTGGATCATCTGAAGCTGGAAGACACACCCTAAATGTGGGTGTTACCTTCTGATGGCAGCCCGTACAAAAGGCCTAGGCACAGGAGCATGCCTAGCTTCTTGCTGCTTGCCTTCTCTCTCTCTCTCTGGTGAGTTCGTCTTGCTGCTGTAGACTGAAGACTAGCTGATCTTTTGGAATCTGTCAGACCTTCAGCGCCAGATTGGGACTACTGAGACATCCAGCCTCATGGACTGAGCGACTATGGATTTTCAGCCTCTCCAGTGTGGTGCAGCCATTATTGGACTACTCGGACTCTATCCTGTGAGCTAAGCTGATAAATCTCTATACATATATATTCATTCTACCAGTTCTGTTTCTTTGTAGAACCCTGACTAATAGGCTCACTATCTTTGCTGACTTGGAGAACATAACCATCATGAATATTGAGAATCTTTTGTGTTCCACAGGCATTTCAGGGAGAGAAACATCAGAAGCTGGGCACTGGGTGGCTGATAAAGACAGAGAGAATTAATTTTGGCCTCAGTCTGCACCTGTCAGAATAGCATGGTCTGCATTTAGACTGGAATTTCTCTTTAATTATGGCATGAGATTTGCTCAGAGTCATAAGAAACCTAGCACTTGTGACTGGACTTTTTATCATGCTTCCGTGGGCAACATTCATTAAATCTGCTATCACTGAAAATCCAAGCAATGCTCTTACCTTTGAATTAAAAAAACAAAACAAAACACTTAGGAGTTCCAATGTCTGTGTCTCTGTATGAATCATTCAATGGGAATTAATGTTTCACTTTATTTTCTATCTGAATAGTTAGTAAACTAAGAATCTGAAGTAAGAGGTACACTAAACCCATTCAGTTAATAACTGTCTACATGTGGAGGTTAGTTCCAGAAAGTCTTGAACTGCGAAAATTAGAGGATCTTCATTAAGGTATTAGAAAATGGCATATTGGGCTTTTTAAAATATATGTTTTAAAAGATGATGAATAAGTTTAAGGAAGATTCAACTCATAAGAAAAAAGTCATTTATTATTATTAAGAGGATAGATCAATAGCAAGTAAATAAATAAAAAGAACTAGGCATTTACACACACACACACACACAGTTCTTAATTCAATTCTCTTTCTTGTCATGGCTTTTAGGACATGGAGTCATGGACTCTCTTTCAATAAAATTACAACTTTGAAAACCTGAACCATATTTTTCTTCTTTTTTCGTATAGACCAAGGGAAATATATGAAGCAAATCATGGATAATTCATTCTTAAATGCTCCCCTATCCTCCATTAAACATAGTTTATGTTTGCATAATGTTTCTGTTAACAGGATAAATAGAATATATGTGTGTCTGCAGTATAAACAATTCCCTGAAAAATGAAGAAAAATGGATACTGGAGCCAGGCAAAGCTATCAAATCCTCAGTGTCTTTAAAAAATTTCATCCACACGTCAAGATTTGTGTCCAAGGTGGGCAAGATGGCCCACTGGGTAACAGCACTTGTCAGCAAACCTGACAACCTGAGTTTAATCCCCTGCATCCACATGGTGGAAGGAAAAAAATGATTCCCACAAGTTTTTTTGCATCCTCAACATGCACTACATGACATGAATATGCTGCGTTCACATCCATGGGCATCTACAAACAATAAATAAATGTAATTAAAATAATCTTTTCAAATATAGATGTCACCTTGTCTATCATCTTGTCCAATCTTAACTTCCTAAGAGCCTCTCCAAAGCTCATAATCACCTGAGATCTTATGGTTGTATATCTCTTTCATCAATAACCTTCCCCAGACAGCTGAAGAATTAAGGATCACTGTGTCACTTGCAGTTGCATAAAGGGACACACCTAGTGTAATGTTTGTATAGATTAGGTGCTTGTTCAAAGAAACAGATGTTATGAGTAAAATGGTTTTAGCAGCCACTGAATCAGTGGGTTACTCTACTGTTATGAAGTCGCATGTCTTCACCTGTAGTGAGGTGACTCATGTGGAAGGACAGGCCATAGTTCACCTAACCAAATTCACAGAGTCCTAAAACAGGAACCAAGTCTTACACTTCCTTAGTGCTGTCCCTTTCGTTTCAAGTTCACAGGAAGCACTCAATAAACTATGTGGACATTTAGGTGTTCTAATATCTATCTCCTAAAACTCTAGGAACCCTGGCCTCAAAAATGTTCTTTCTTGGGGCTGGAGAGATGGTTCAGCAGTTAAGAACACTGGCTGCTCTAGCAGAGGACTCAGGTTCAGTTGCCAACACCCACATGGTGGCTAACAACCAGTCTTAACTCCAGTTCTAGGGGCTACAGCCATAAGCATTGCATGACGTGGATGATGCACTTACATACTTGCAGTTAAAACACCTATATACATAAAATAAAAATAAATAATTTTTACGCTGGGCATGGTGGCACAAGCCTTTAATTCCAACCCTCAGGAGGCAGAGACAGGCAGATCTCTGTGAAATCAAGTCCATCCTAGTCCACATAGTGACATCCAGGTGGACTGGAACTAGGGAGGCCCTGTCAAAAAAAATTTTTGAACACCCTTTCTTAGTTTGGTTCCATCTCCATACCTCAAGACTGGCCCTTTTCCCCTGAAAGGAACGCACAGTCTTTAATTACTGGGCAGGATTAAGATAACTAGGTTAGCAAAGCCAAGAAAGTCCCATGAGAAGATGATAGGTAGTAGTCATTGAGAGCCACCATTGATGGAAATCCAAGTTCTCAAACTTCATTTCATCATGAGCTTATCCTTGAAATGTCTCCTGTAAATCCTACTTAAAGCAAAGATTAGCTGTCCCCTATTCTGTAGTCTTCTGATTTAAATGATGCACACCAGAATTTCAAGTATTAGGACCCAATAAACTAAGATATAAGTAACACTGACCTTTAAGTAAGTCAGCTATGATCATTTATAATAAAGATTATGCTGATTCCCTTCATTCCTGCATCCCAACTCTCAGGACACTTAATGTGTCTTCACCTTTGACACTATACCTAATTCTATCACAATTTGGAAACATTGAAAGCAGGTAGAATGGATTTCCTTTCTTTCTTTCTTTGGATGACCTAGTTTTCCACAGCATAACACTTTTCCTTTCATGGAGGTCATTCCAAACTTTAAATGTTGAACGGGAGGCTTCAGGTCAAATAGAGCAATGTTGTTCTCTCCCAGGAGAATTGTGTTGTAACTGGGGTTTCACACACTAAAGACCTTGTGCAAAACATATTCTGAAAATCTGACTTATTTAATGTAGCAACAGAAACATTTGCATCTGAAAAAAATCAATCTGAATAATAAACCAAGACCAGAATAGTCATGACAGGTCATGACAGAATACTACAACATGAGATATATTCATTTTCATGGGGGAAAAAAAGCAGCTGCTGCCATTATCATAAAAGAGAGAAAGGGGAGGAGAGAAGAAATGGGGGGGAGGGAGAGAGAGAGAGAGAGAGTGAGAGAGAGAGAGAGAGAGAGAGAGAGAGAGAGAGAGAGAAAGAGAGAGATTGGACAAGAAGCCCAAAACTACTTTCTTTTCACTATATTTAGAAGTGTTGAACACACGGGAGAAGGGGTCAGAGGAGGAGGCAGCATAAGTCAATTAATTCTTTTCTTGTGACTACGTGCATGTAGGCAGAATGAACTCAATTCAGGCATTTATTGAGCTTATACAGGGGTTTTAAACATAGATGTCCTTTGGTGATAATGGTAAAACAGTTGGTGGGCTCTAAAATCTACTCTCAATAAAATGGCATAAATCCATTGCACAAGCATAGCAATAGTTGGATTTCTTTTTCTTTCTTTTTTAAATTTTTGTTTATTTATTTTTATGTGTGTATTTTGCTTGCATATATGTCAGTGTACCTGTGTTGTACAGTGTCTGTGGAGGTCAGAAGAGTGCATTGGATCCTCTGGAACTGGAATTACTAGATGTTTGTGCATGCTGGAAACTGAATCCAGGTCTTCTTCAAGAGCAGCCACTACTCTTAACTGCTGAGCCCTCTCTCCAGCCCTGTCTTTTTCTTTATTATTTTAATTTGTTTATAATAGGCCGTATACTCACAGGTCAATTTTTTAACTAGTAAAAGGGAAGTTTGCCTAAAATTGACTTAGGCAGTAGAACAGCACCACCTGCTTAGGCTTGAGACCATGGGGTTTCTCCAGAGCTAAAATCAGTTTCATAAGTGGAAGGGAGAAGGAGGGGAAGGATGAGAAAGGAAACAAAACAAAACAAGTGGAGAGGACAGGGAAGGAAAGGGAGGGGAGGGAAGGGGAGGAGAGAAGACAACGGATCAGATGAGGCCATCTTTAAGGTATTTACCCTCACCTTTGACTTTCTTGGCTTCTGATTGTGGCTGGGGACATCAACAAAGTTATATATCTGATTTTAAGGAAGGCCCTGTCTCTTCACAGCAAACACAATTTAGGAGAACAGGATCTGGAAGATCATGAAAGGCCAACCAAGCCCCTCATAAAGCCCCAGGCAAGAAACTGACTATTCTCAGTCCGAGAAATGACTGAATACCGATCTACTACGTGCCTGAACTGCTTCACTCAACAAACACCAACACCTGCCCTGTGTTACAAAGCTACAAAGCACTGGAAAATGCTGGTCCCTGAGTTCAACAAACTATAAAGGACTTGGGGAAAAATAACAAGGAGAAGTGAGAGCCAGTGGGAAGATTGGAAGAACACTATACAAATGCAGTTTGCTTTTTATAAGCCTGGATTTGCATTTGCAGATCTTTGTAGGACACGTCATCCTCGGGCAAATAGATTGCACGGAAGTGTCCACACTTCTGCAAGTAAGGCCACAACTCTTCACAGCCTTCACTTGTTCAGTCTCCCCTGAGAGCCAATTTGACTTAGTAATACTATCAAAGCAAGAGTTCTTGCTTTCCACTGCTTCTAGACTTTTCTAGCCCCTTCCACCTAGCACCAGATCCCCTCCCAGGCTGCCTCATCACCAGCAATGTTTACCAGCCAGTCATTTCCAGGCTGTTGAGGACAGAACTCAGATAGACCATAGTACACGCTGTCTGTGTGCTCCAGAACTGTGTGTATGCATATGTACAAGTTTATAAAAAGGTATACACTGAGCATAAGCAGTTTTACACAAAAATTACACTTCACAGATTTTACTATATTGAGCATACCCTCACTGGTAGACCAGTGTAAGGTACTTACATATCAGTCTTAAAGAAAGACGAGTCAATCACTGGAGGCCAGAACTACTTCACAAGAATAACAACAGAACAAAGGAGAAGGTGGTAAATAGTGACTGCATAATGCCGTTCAAGTGGCTGAATTTGCTTAGATGGAGAACTTCCATTAACTCTTAGTGTGGGCTTGGTCCCCTGGGAAACATATGTTTCCAAAGATTAATAATCAATAATAAAACAAATTAGTTAGGGCTATTTGAATTTTCTAGGAAATATAAGTGTTCTTTTTTTTTTTTTTCATTTACTCATGTATAACCAGAGCTTGAATTTGAATGGCCACATCCCTCTGCAAACCCAGCAGCGTCTCAGAGGAGCCAAGCTAAATGCAAATGATACTGAGGCAAATAGCTTTAGGCCGGTGTCCTTTCCACAGTCTCCTGGTATGTCTGACATTTCTTTAGATTGCAGGCTCTCAGTTTATACATAGGATAATCTTCAATGCACCTTTTACTGAAAGAGAAGTAGCTTTTTAATTAATACGTACCACAGTGTCTACTGCTTGCTAGAAACTCCCGTCCTTTTCTGCACTGTCACTGATTTGTGAGCTTGCACCTGTTGGTGTCCCATGTACCAAATCTACCCTGCTTGTCAGCAAATATTTTCAAAGAGGGGCAAAAGAGCAAAATTCTCAATAGCTACTTGCATGATTTCTTGAAGAACTTAATGGCTCATTGAAATTCTGCGTTTGTGCAGAGGGAAGTCTATTACCAAAAACTATTTAAGGCAAGTGTGACACAAAAGAAACTGTAAAGAAAAAAAAAAATCTCCCATCTCAGAAAAAGTTCCCTTTACTTCACAGTTCCAAACTAAAAATCTGACTTTATCGCAAATCCATGACCACATTCCAGATAGTTTGATGTGGAAGTGTCCCAAGCCGTGCAGAGTGAGCACATAGCACCTGCCTCTCTCAGCAAATGACCCCTGCCTGCCCAGTCACAGCACACAAAGGATCTCCTATTCATCCTCAGTTCCCCAACATTATAACAACTTCTCCAGCGCAAATGCAAGGCCAAAATCTTCTTGAATAACTTCCACAACCAGCCTGATATTTCAAATATTTCTACCAACCCAGCTCAGACTCTTGAGCTGTAGCAAGTCCAAATCCCAGTGCCTCTGCTCCAATTCTATGCCTTGAAGAGACTGGATTATGGATTGAGGAAGGAAAGGAAGGACCAAACACCAGCATCAGGGGACCACAAAGCATCGTTTATGGCCCTGGATATTAGAAAACCAAAACTGTCCAACAGGAATCAAGCTTCTCACCCTGTAAAGCATTACCCCAAAGGCTACTTTAAAAGGACTTTTCTGATTCAGGTCACCAATTTCACTGCAATTTCCCAGCTCTTCAATATAACTACTAAATAGTCTTCCATTATTTAGTTTAGCTTTAATTTGGAATTGCATTTGCCATTATGGTTTAAGCTCAAATGCAAAAATGTTTATCTGATTCGCTTTTTGTAATCATGGTTCCTTCTGTACACCCCTTGAGGGAACTGGTATTGGAGAAACAGTAACAAACGATGAGGAAGAGATACTGAAGAAAAACATGCACAAGAAATAGAACACATATAAGAAATAAAATTGAAACAGAAGAGAGGAAAAGCTATAAGAGATCCCAAAGGCATCCTGTAAAATGGAATTCAGTTACACAGCCTGTGGCAGTCACGCAGCCATACACAAGTAACGCAGAAGTAGATTTGTAATATGAGACTCTGCTCTCGGGCTTCCTCTTAGCAAGTAGGAACACATAAAGAAAAAAAGTGGGAAATAGATGTCATGTCAGTAATCGCACAGGGCAGCATGGTCTCTGCCTCCTTCTTGCTAAGTGAGTACTGTCCCAGTCAGGGACCCAGATGATAGCCTGACTGCCCTCTGTAACTGCATCTTTCCATCCTGGTGAAAGTATTTCTCCGGGATCCCTTCACTACCTAGTCACTTCTCGATGATTTGAGAACTTTGCAGTCTTTTGTAAGTGCTGAACTTCCCATGATCCTTGGCAGATTGTTTCAGATTGATAACTTATCACTACCACCAATGTAAGGAAACAAATGAATAACATGTCTGTGATGCCTACTGTGTGCCAAGAACTCTCAGGAACATTTTGTACTTAAGTACTCCTTTTTTAAAGAAAGGATCTCATTACGCAGCCACTGGAACTTGACATATAGACCAGGGTGTTCTTGAACTCACAGAGATCTACCTGCTCTCCCTTCCGAGTGCTGAGATTAAAGGTGTATACCACCAGGCACTTTTCTTATGTGTCACTTTATTCAAATATACACATACAAGGTCCATTCTGATTTAATAGTTAGTAATCATATGTTTTAAAATGAAAATTTTCTCAATATGATCAACGAAACATCACTTCCCCACCCTGAAGTAGCCAGTGTAGACAGGGGTGTGCCAGCCCCTATTTTACTCCATGTGTGTTTCAACACAGCTACATATAGGTACAGAGGTAGATAAGTTTTATTCCCTGTTCATTTTGTCAAAATGGGATCTCATTGTGTGTCTCTGTGTGGGTGTCACAGGTACTCATATTGGATTTCTATTCCAGTGAAATGTATCTCTGTGACTTGCCTTGTCTGGTTGAGATCTTGTTTACATGCATAATATTCGAAGACAGGGCTATTGTTGCAGTACATGTGACCACTGCCTACCAATGGGCATGGCATTCTCTTCCAGTTGTTTCTGACCCTACCAGAAGTTTTACCCCCGTGTATTTGTTATCTGGAGGGGACCCATCGAGTCACGGAATATACACATACAAGGTCCATTCTGATTTAATAGTTAGTAATCATATGTTTTAAAATGAAAATTTTCTCAATATGATCAACGAAACATCACTTCCCCACCCTGAAGTAGCCAGTGTAGACAGGGGTGTGCCAGCCCCTATTTTACTCCATGTGTGTTTCAACACAGATACATATAGGTACAGAGGTAGATAAGTTTTATTCCCTGTTCATTTTGTCAAAATGGGATCTCATTGTGTGTCTCTGTGTGGGTGTCACAGGTACTCATATTGGATTTCTATTCCAGTGAAATGTATCTCTGTGACTTGCCTTGTCTGGTTGAGATCTTGTTTACATGCATAATATTCGAAGACAGGGCTATTGTTGCAGTACATGTGACCACTGCCTACCAATGGGCATGGCATTCTCTTCCAGTTGTTTCTGACCCTACCAGAAGTTTTACCATGGCCATCTTCTGATGTCCCTTTGCTTCTGTTTCTGTGTTTGAAGTCCTCACAATGGACCTACGGGTCTTATTGAATTCTTTTTTAAAAAAATATTTTATTTTCTATTTTTAAATTTTTAATTCTTAAAATTTTTATTGCATTTTTGTATAATTCATACAGAATACCTTAATCATCTTTATACCCCCTTCCCCACTGACACCCCTCTCACATCCTCCCATCACTAGAATTCATACATTCTGTCATTTGTGTTAAGGCCTATCATGTCAACTAACCACCAGGCTCTTTTAAAAAAGGAATTACAAGAAAGCTTTATTACAGAGCAGAAGTATACATTCCAGAAGAAAGAGGAACATCTCAAGAACGTCACCTCCAAGTACTACATTTAAGCACTTTACACAGGAAGTAAGTTCAGATTAACAAAGGAAAAAAAATAATCTCTTAGAAGGTAGTGGATTGGGATTTGAACTCAGATGTTAAGAAGTGGCAGATCGGAAATTTAAAGATGGCTGGCTCCAGAGATCATGCTGTTTGTTACTGTCCAGTGCCAATCTTCAATAGTGAAAACTCGATTAATAAGAAGGGATTGAACTATACAAACAAAATATTGAATGGCATTCTACCCATGTACAGCCTTACAGGCAAGCTCTAGCACCAGAGTTCTGCCATACCCTTTCAAAAATCTTTACGGTTAGTCAATTTCTTTATATTATATGGATTTTTAAACATTTGTCAGTTAAATTTAATTGGATTTATAAAGATGATCACTCTGCATTCCTATCCAACCAGTTGTCCTGATTAGACCTTCCTAACTTCACATTTTCTTTTTTTGTCTTTTTGAGGCAGGGTCTCCCTGTAGCCCCAGCTGTCCTGGAACTCACTATGTATACCAGGCTTGCCTTGAATTCACAGAGATCCTCCTGCCTCTGCCTCCCAAGTGTGCTGGGACTAAAAGCGTGTGCTACCACGCCCGGCCTAACTTCACATTTTACTACTATTGTTGTTGTTGTTTTTTAATGTCCCTGTAGTCAGAGAGTCTCTGTGAAAATCAATCAAGGGAAAGGTTAACACTGATTCGTAAGGCAAGATTTTGGCCTACCCAGTTAAATGTCAACAGATACATTTACCTTATTTGAAAGACATGTTATTTTAAATTGATGATGCTTTTTTTTTGACAGTATAAATGTTAATCATTAAGATAGTTATCACTTCAAAACTGTAACTTCACAAACATTGAAAATTGTCAATACTAATTAAAAATGAGAAATTTTATGTAAAAGATACATTCTTTCACCAGTTAGTTTTTTCTAGGTAGAAGACTGACAGTATTTCCCTGTTTATTATGAATCATCTGGAACAGATGTATACAGTATATGAAATTCCATCACTATATTGTTCATATTTACCTGAAGAAATAGGCACATGCCGTAAGATTCTAGTATTCCTTTGAAATACATTAATGATAAATATTGAATCCTAAATCTGGCAAACTTTATTCATCTAAACTAAAAGGGTCCTTTTAACCATGTGGTTGACTCCCACATATGTATTCCAACCTAACTGGGACTAATCTTTAATATATTTTTAAAGTCATGTTTACAGTACACTAAGTGGTATTTCTAGCAACACATTCTGAGATTTTTCCCTCAATAAGAATTTGTTTATAGGAAGACTGAGCAAAACACAGCCTAAGGCCGAATACAAGTCCCCACCTGTTTTTATATGACCCAAAGCTGGGACTGATTTTCCAGACTTGCATCAAATTTATATAATAGGAATCCAAATTATGCTAGAATGTTGTCTCACAAAAGAAAAGAAGAAGAGGAGGAGGAGGAGGAGGAGGAGGAGGAGGAGCAACCGTGTCTCAACGAGGAGGAGGAGGAGGAGGAACAAGAGGAGAAGGAGGAGGAGGAGGGGGGAGAGGGAAGGGGAGAGGGAGGGGGAGGAAGAGGAGGGGAGTAGACCATATCCTTTCTAGGAATGACTAGAAAAATAATGGCTCAGAAGATGAGCAAATCCTAATCCCCTGAACCTACAGAAATGGCACATGGAAAGGAAATTTGGCAAATGTGACTAAAGCTATAGACCACGATGGGATGAAACCTGCTCTCTGCAAAAAGCCCCAACCTCTGATGCTTTATTTGGCAATAGAGGCTTTGCGGATGTAATCCAGTTAAGAAGAGCGGGTGAGGGTCAGCCCAAATCCATCACAGCAGCTGCTCTCTTTGTTGGTTTGTTTGTTTGATGATTTGTTTGAGACAGGGTCTCCCTGTAATCCCTGCTGACCTGGAACTCCTTATGCAAACCAGACTGGCCTCCATCTTCCAGGGATCCCCTGCTTCTGCCTCCAAAGTGTGAGGATTAAAGGCAAAAGCCACCATGCCCCGCCCTCTTTCAAAGTTTTTAACCTCTGGTTTTAAGTGCTAGCAAACTTTAAATATGTCTAAAGAAAAATGATACAAGGGCATTTAAGAGCATAAGCCTGACTCTATAGGTCTCTCTCTCTCTCTCTCTCTCTCTCTCTCTCTCTCTCCATATATATGTATACTAGAGTACATAAATTTGGTGAAGGGTTAGAAAAGGGGGTGTAGATATGGGAGGGGATCTAAATATGATTAAATATATTATATGAAATTCTCAAAATTTCAATAAATTTTTAAAAATATATAAATAAAATGGTATTTTTTTTTTTTTTTTGGTCTTTCTCCCTGTAGTCACAGCTGGCCTGGATTCACTATGGAGACGAGGCTGGCCTTGAACTCAGAGAGATGCACCTGCCTCTGCCTCCCAAGTGCTAGGATTAAAGGCGTGTGCCAGCACGCCTGGCTAAAATGGCATTTTATCTCTAAATATTTCATGCAAAGCTACTTCATGCAAAACACTATATTGAATTTACAGAGGCACATGGATTATAAAATTTATAGTTCAGCTCTTAGAATTAATAAAAACAACCAAGTGATGGGGAGATATGGGAGGTGTTGGAAGGGAGGGAGTAGGCATGGATTTGATCAAAACACCTTATATGCATGTATGAAATTCTCAATAAAGTTTTTGTAAAAGTGAACAAACAAACAAAAAACAACCATTTTTACTGTGGCTTATTAATTTCTAAAATTCATGTGCAATTTGTGATGTACAGCTGGAGAAAAAGTCGTGAGCATACTATCAGAATGAGCTGAAGGCAGGTGATGGTGCAGGGCTTGAATCCCAATATTCTGGAGGCAGAGGCAGGTAGACATCTGTGAGTTCCTGGCCAGATAGGGCTACATAGTGAAACCCTGTCTCAAACAAACAGAGAAAAACAAAAAGAATGAGGTATAAGATAACTTGTAACTAAGGTAATTATAGATGCTTATTTCTAGAGAAACGGGAGAACCCACTTACCACAAGGAGATGGAAGGATCTTACCTTGCCCACAGGTAGTTTTATAGCACTGAATATATATAGCATTATATAAAAACCACGAGTTTTAGTAAACTGCTTAAGAGTGAAAAATAAGTATTTTCATATTTGAGCAGAGACCTGTGTGTATTCTATATTCTGAATTCATTCGTGTGAGGAATTAATTCTTCAGCATACAGAAATTCTGATCCTGTACCAGTTAGATTAAATTGAACATTGTCATTATTTATTGTGAATTCAACAATTCAAGCCTTCATCTTAATGATTCCACTTAGAGCTCAGAATCTTCATCCTGAAGATTGGAAAGTTAAGGCCAAAATGAACCACTAGAAAGGAGCTGAGCCGTTAAAACGAGGAGAAAGGATTGGCGGTGTCCATGTCCTGCAGGCGTGAATGCTGCCCTTGTATGAGAAGAGCTGGGAGCACCTTTCATTCAGTTCTGTTAAGTGCTTAACCAGGTTCTGGGAAAAGCAACCCTGACTTGCCGCTGTTCCTCAGTGAACTCAGATATTTGCTGTCAGGATGGAAGGAGCACTTAACATCTGCTTCCCACTCTACTGCCTTCAGACCCATTTGTGGGGCACTCTAGAAAATGCACACCCTGAAGTGTGTCCACACATGGCCAGAAAAAGCAAGGAAACATAGGATGGATGTCATTCAGAACCAGACCGAATGACATGAAGCCCATGGTCCTTAGCTGCATGTCAGGGAGGAAAGAGTCTCACACATGTGAAAACAACTTCCTAGAGCTCAAATGTAAAATAAAGATCATAGCATATCCTACTTGGAACTTTCATAAGACAGAGAAAAAGCATAGATGCTTGCTTGTTCAGTTTATCACACAAGATGCTTGATAAATTTTAACCATGAATGTCTTCGGAGGAGCTCAAACTAATACAGAGACCGTGCAAGGAATACTCAGCCTACACTCCACGGGTATCTTGCTGAGTTGCTAGGTTTCTGTCTTGCATGAGATCAGCAGTGGTGCCCCTGCTCTACTCCTAGACACATTTCTGTGGACGGTGAGAAATTACAAGTAACAGGTGGGATGGCACAGCAGAGAAATATGAAACGAGGCCACCTGGGAATAACACCAAATGGAGTTTCGTCTTGCTATTTTTTTTTTTTTTTTTTTTTTTTTTTTGAGATGTCTCATGTAGCCCAAGTTGGCCTCAAACCTGCTATGTAGACAAAGGTAATCTTGAATTTCTATCCTCCTGCCTTTACCTCCCAAGTTTCTGGCTTATAGACCTGTGCTACTCTACCCAATTTATGTTGTGCTGAGGAATCAAACCCAAGACTTCCTGCGTGCAAAGCATACATTCTGTCAACTGAGCTATACTACCACCCCACATTTTACTGAATTTCCTAACTTTAAGTTGTATACCTCCAGTCTCTACTTCTGTTATCACTAATTCCAGTAACTGCAACGATGTCACACATATTGATTGAGGAAAGACCATAATGAGGAAACATAACAGAAGGAGAGAAAAAGTAAAACGGGGCTGGAGAGATGGTTCAGCAGTCAAAAGCACTTACTGCTCTTCCAGAGAACCAGGGTGTGGTTCCCAGCACCCACAATGGCTGCTCAACCCCCTTCTTAGCTCCAGTTTCAGGGGAAATGACACCCTCGTCTGGTCTCCATGGGTACCAGACATGCATGTGGTACACTTATATACATGTAGGCAAAACACTCACGCACATAAAAAAATAAATACAATCATTTTTTTAAAGTAAACCAGTAAGACAGATGGATGCACAGAGGCACAGATCACTAATGGCATAAGAGAAGGAAACAAAATCTCATTCCTTAATTCCTCCAGATGCACATATACAATCGGGTAGACCGTGCTCACCCAACTTTTAACTTCCTTGGTTTTCTAGACTCTCTCACTGAGTGGCAGGTGATAATGCAGAGGTTAAAAGATAGTTTGGAAAGTTTCATCAGGACATGACAAATAAATAGTTCATCCTTTGAATAGTGCAGATTTAATCAATTCAGTATAATGTTTCCTTGTTGAAAGAAAAAAAGGTTCAACAAGAAAATACCCACGTTGGTGCATACAGAATGGAATAAGATACTCAGCGTAAATGGCCTTGACATTAGAAAGTAATTTGGTGACATTTATCAAGCTAATTTAGAACACTGATATCTTTTGGTTCATTAGCTTTTCTTAGAAACCACTATAGGGAAACAGTCAAAATCCCACACAAGTCCTACACAAGTACAGTGTTGTGACATTAAGAAACTGGAAGTCACCCATGTTCAATGTCAGGCATATGCTTGAATAAGCCAGTATGTGTCCACATGGTAAAATACTTCATAGTAACTCAACGTGAAGGCTTTGAATAAGAAGGAGAAAGTCAATAGCATTAAAAGTGTTGAGTAAAGAAAGAAAGTACTCATAAACAAAATATTTATTAAAAAAATCATCAAGAAACTATTATATATTTTTGCCTTTCTGATATCCATTATACATACACATATATGAGAGATAAGGAATACATTATATATAAAAATATCGTATTTAGAAAAATTTATCTTTCAAGATATCCATATGTGTTACTATGCTTTCCCTACCTAATGGAATGCCTATCTGAAACCTAGTTCAAATTTCATTTCGAGAAGTTGCATACTAAAGCAAAAGGATCCTGAGATTTGAAGCCGTAACACCTGTTCTTACAGCTAAGCCTGTGAGATGCAAAATACTTGGCTTCCTGATAGGTGTGAGAGTGGAAGCAAACCAGAAAGTGGCTGAATATCTCAAAGAGAAGGTTTGATGAATGAGCTGCCGTGGTGTCTATTTCCTTTGGTCAGACTATCATAATGAACCCCATAGAGTGGGTGCTGGCAAGAATGGGAAATGTTCAGTTGTCAAGCTAGACTGGTCTAGTACAGTGAGGTATGGGCAAAGGCTCCATTCCTAGCCACATTCTAAGTAATCACACAGTTCTTGTAGAGAAGAGCAAGCTCTTGGTGTCTCTTCTCATGAAGGAGCTAATCCTTAAAAAGGCCAATTTCTCAGTTTTACTAATTTAAGGCTCTGCACAACCAGGAAAGGAAGACTAATGAAGAGTTTTCAGTCATCCACTGGACAACCAAAGACCAGCACCTAAAGGCATGCAGACCATTCAACAGAAGACTGGTGTAGATGTTGGCTCAAGATATTTAAGGAAATTCCTTCATGATCATTTACTGTTATGTAACCAATCATTGCACAGGAAGAATTACAGTATTTTAGAAGAAAATTATAGCTCCAACAAAGAGTAACAATAATAAACAAGAATAATAAACTGTGGAAAGGGGAAGTGTGATTCTAGAGTTGTCATGCTTTATTGTGTAAAATATGCAGTTCTTAACAGAAATCATGGTATATGAAAAAAATAAACAGGCAAATATAGCCCAAATACAGGCAGAAAAATACTTAATGGAAAGTTCCCCAAGAAAGCCACACATAAGCCTTTTTAAAGATTTAAATATGATTCTATGTTCAAAGAATAAAAAGAAATCTTGAATAAAAGTCTAAAAAATATGAGGATGATCTCAGCAATTACATATCAAGAAAAACATTATTTTTGAAAACAAATTCTAATGACAAAAACTGAACTTGAAGATAGTCAGTTGATCTTATCTAGTCTGATAAAGAGAAGAAGAGAAATGAACAAGACCTCCAAGTTCTCTAGGATACCAACATCTGCATAATGAGTCTGCAGGAGAGATGGCAGAAAACAGATAGAGAGGGTATTTGAAGAAATAATGTTTGAAGCCCTCAAATATGATTTTAAAAACATTAAATTGTATATCAAAGAAGATGAAAAGATTTATGTCAAAGAAATTACAGCGACACACACACACATCGTGGTCAAAGTCTTGTCAAAAGTTGCAGATAAAAGGATGATCCTGAACCCAGAAACAGAGCATTGACATGCCACATACAGCCACCCTCCATTATTTCTTGTCAGAAATCAGGATGTCTAGAAGGCACTGGGATTCTATGAAAACAATTAGAATGTAGCTACTCCATCCAGTCTTCAAACAGGAAAGAGAAATGAAAATACTATCAAATAATCAGAAATGTTTAATCATAAACTTACCCAGAAGAAATACTACAAGAAGTATATTACGTTGATTTTTTTAAAAACTAGAAAAATAGAATGCCCACAGTAGGACATTAAAAGAAGAGCACCATTACAGTCAACAATACGGAGGAGTTTGAAGGGCAGTGCTGAGGTACTTTCAGTTAATAGTTCATTTCTCATAGTTACTTAAAATACAACTGCATAACATAAAACTATAAAACTTTACTGATGGATATATATACAATATTTATACTCACAATCTATAAAACAAAGAAGGGAAAATAATAGAGCTAGATATAACAAAGTTTTGCATACTGAAGACATTAACTTGGTATAATTATTCTAAATTAGATTGTTAAGATAATAATTGCAATCCTTAGAAAAACTTTAAAGTACATAATTAAAAAAACAAGAAGAGAATTGTGTCTGGAAAAGGTGAAATGAACATGAAAATGGATAACAATGGAAGATCCCAGAAACCAAAAAGGAAAGCTGGAGAAAGAAGTGGAAGCATGGCAGCTGTAAATCCTACTTTATCAGCGATGATATGAAATGTAAGCATAAACAGACACTTTCATCCAAAGACACACACTGGCAGAGTAAACAGGAATATGTGTTCCAACTACATAGTGATACGGTGTGCCTATAAGAGACACTATTTAAATTCAAATGACAAGTAGATTAAAAATAAAAGAA
>NW_008357493.1:1493661-1514571 GCF_000622305.1 Nannospalax galili
AAGATTGCAAGTTTAAAGCAAGGTTGAGTTACATAATGAGCTTCACGTGAATCTGGGCTGCATAGTAATAGCCTGTCACCAAAAAACCAAAGAGAAAATGTTAGAAGGATTGATGTTATATGAAAAGTGTTCTATAACCCCAATGGAATAAACTTAGAACTTCAGAAATTAATAAGAGGTCTATGGGAAAAGCAGAGGTATGGAGAAGTTTAGAAATATACTCCTAAATAACCAATGGATCTAGAATAACAAACAAGAGAGATACTGGTTTCCAACACAACACGTACTATTGCTATTGCTCTTGGTTACCCTCCAACATAATGACATGGCAAGACCCTATTTATGAAGACACCACACGCTTTGGTTGCAGAATGTAAGGAATCAATCTTAAACTGACCAGAAAATTGTCTCTTCTTGTTGATTAGCTTTCATGGTGTCAGAAGGTGCTATGCAGGCTGCTGGGGGAGAAAAGACATCAACGGTTTTATCCAGTGCTGAACTCCATATACTACAGGACCAACATATGAAACAAGATGTGCCCACTGATGTACAAGTGGCATGAATATTTTGGGATAACCAACCATGTTATGTTGGATTCAAGGACTTCTCCACAGGAGGTCAAAAGACTATGGCTGGGGAGGTAATGAGCCCTTCATTGGAGCCTACCATCGTTATATTATTAAATTGTCATGTTGTCAAATTGTGTTCTAAATATTTATGTTTATACTTATAGACTTGGGCTTCTCTCAACCTTGGCCAGAGACGCTTCTTTCTGCAGTTGGAGGCAGTCAATGCTGAGAACCATAATTGGTCAAAGTATTGCTGATAAGTAACTATGAGTACTCAGCCCTAAATGAAATACCTTTATGACCCCTCATGCCTGTAATGCTCAGAAAACATTGTGGCAGAAGATGCGGGAAGAATGTAAGAGCTGGAGCCTGGGGAGGAGTACTGTGAGATGCTGTCTTCTGAACGTTGCACTCAGGAACTCCTAGCAGCTGTGGTAGAGTAGAGCAGATTACATTTACACCAAATAAAAAGTTAATAAAGATAAGACATGTCACCAGTGAAATGGGGTGGAAAAAAGGAGGGCTCCGAAACCCAAAAGTTGGTTCTTTGAAAAACTGCTGAAGTGACCAAGAAAATAAAGGATAAATTACTAAAATCAGTGAGAGAGGGGGATGATATTACTGACTGGATAGGAATAAAAGGGTTTTGCCAAAGGGCCAGAGTTCTTTACAAACACCTCTCATGTAAAACAAACACAAACTGAAAACTTACTCTCCTCTAAAGCAAGAACAGGAAGGGCACTCACTCTTGCCGTTCCATATCAACTCTGATGCAGTCCCTGTCCTGTGCTATTTGGGAAGAAATATAAATAAGTGAAAGCTATCTGTGTTAGGCATAAAGATGTAAAATTAAACAATATATTGTCCATATGTATGGAATTTTTGGAAAAATTAACCAATACAAAAAAGGATTAACATTAATTCTGAAGATAGATGACATGATCTTGTTTATAGAAAACCATATGGAACCTAAAATCCTATTATAATAAATCCAGGAAGATTACAAAATACAAGAACTATATTTTAAATTAATTGTGTTTTGCACAATAGCAACAAACATTGCAAAACCAAAAATTCAAAAGGCAGCTCCATTTAAAACAGCAAGAATAGGATATTAGTCAGAAGTGGTGCTACATTCCTACAACCATGATTTGGGGCCAGCCTGGACTACATAATGTGATACTATATCTTGTAGTGACTCTATCTCAAAAAAGAAAGAAAGAAAGAAAAAGAAAGAAATGAAATGATTACTTAGGAATTGGTTTGAAAAGTATAAAACTTGTACAATAAATAAATGGAAAAACACTGTACTAAGAATCAGAAGATTTACTACTGTTCAGTTGCCAATACTCCCCAAGCTTATCTACAGACACAACACAATGCTTATCAAAATCCAACCTGGCTCCCTTACATAAATTGACAAGCTGATCCTCAATTTCATACTGAAATGCCAAAATCACAAACACAATCTTGAAAAACATGCAGAGCCTTTTGTGGTTTCAAAGCGTATTACAAAACTAAAGTCATTGTGGCAGTGTGCCACTGGCATAAGTCCAGTCATATAAATAAATTGAATGGAACTTAGATGCTAGAAGTTAAACTAGCCTTTATGATCAGTTGATTTTCAACAAGGGTGTCATGACAATTCAATGAAATAAGCAGTCTTTTAACATATGGTCTTTGGATAACTGGATATCATTGTGGGAAAATACATTGGGCATTATTTCACATCATACACAAAAATTAATCCAAATGCATCAAAAACTAAATGTAGGAGTTCAAAACAGAAAACACCTAAGAGAAATCATAGTTAGCAGCAGGTGGATATACTGAACTCCAGCAAAATTAAAATATTTTAATCTCTCTCTCTCTCTCTCTCTCTCTGTGTGTGTGTGTGTGTGTGTGTGTGTGTGTGTGTGTGTGTGGTTTAGAGGTCAGAGGACAAGTTCAGGTGTCCATTTCCACCTTCCTCATGGTTTGAAACAGAATCTTTTGCCATATGTTGCTCTGTATGCCAGGCTAGCTGGCTTCTGAACTTCTGGAATTCTGTCTCTGCATCCCATCTCAACACAGGAATGTTAGGATTGTGGATGTACTACCATGCCCATCTTTACATGGGTTCCAAGAATCCAAACTTGTTTTCACACTTGTGCAACAAGAGCTTTACCCACTGAGCCATCTCCTCAACCCCAAATTTAAAAATGTTCAAGCTTCATTTTCATCATGAAAGTGAAATGACACCTCCCATAGAGATGAAGAAAATACCAGCAAAAATTATGGACTGGAGAGATTGCTCAGTGGTTAAGAGCCCTGCTACTCTTGCAGAGGGCCTAGGTTCAGTTCCTAGCACCCGCATGGCAGATTATAACAGTCTGTAACTCCAGTTCCAGGCGATCCAATGCCCTCTTCTGACCTCTGGAGGCACTGAAGGACATGGGTGCACTTACATGCTTACAGTTAGTGCATTCATACACATAAATTAAAAATAATAAATAAAAGAAAAATCAGCAAAAATATGCATATCATAGACTTGTGTGAACAACATATAAAGAACTTTTACAGTAATAACAAAAGACAATGGCCCAGGGGAAAAGTGAATTAATGGTTTAAACAAACACTAGATGTTGAAATGATCAGTAACATGCAGAGATACCTGACTTTATTATCAAAGAAATGCAGACCAAAGCCACAGCAAGATTCTACTTTACACTCAAATGATAGTCATAATAAAAATACTTTTTAAAGATTTATTTTTGACTTTTAGTTATGTGTATGTGTGTGTGTCTATATATGGGTTTGTACACAGTAATGCAGGTGCCTACAGAGGCCAGAGGCATCAAAATCTCCTAGAGTTGGAGTACAGATGATTGTAAGCAGCCTGATATGGGTGCTTGGATTTGAACTCAGGTCCTCTGCAAAAGCAGTATGTGCTCTTAATCACTGAGCCATCTCTCAGCCCAATAAAATTTATTTTCTAAAAGAAAGCAACAACTAGACATGGGGAGTATGCCTTTAATCCCAGCACTCAGGAGGCAGAGGCAGGCAGATCTGTGTGAGAGTGAGGCCAGGCTGGTTTACACAGTGAGTCCTAGACCAGCTGGAGCTACAGGGAGAACCTGTCTCAAAAAAAAAAAAAAAAAAAATCTGCTAGCAAGGATCTGGGAAAATAGGACCCCTGGACACTTTGGAAATATAAATGAGCAGCTAGATTTGAAAACATTAGAAATCTTCTAGAAGTTCAATATAGAGTTACCACTGATACCATTCTTGCTCAAAGATTTATAACCAAAATAATTAAGTGTATGCTCATACAAAAACTTTTATGGAAACATCCATGGAAGTATTCTTCATGACAGATAAGACACTAGATAAAACCCAAATGTCTGTCACTTGATGAATAGCTAAAGAAAAATACAGTATGCAGTGTGATGGAATATTATCTAGCCATAAAAATGAAATGTGGGGCTAGAGAGATGGCTCAGAGGTTGAGGGTGAAGATCCTTGGAGAGGATCTTAGTTCAGTTCCCAGCACTCACACCAGGTAGCTTACCACCATCTGTAACTCAGGTTAGAGGGGACCTGACACTCTGGTCTCCATGGGCACCTGCATGCATATGGTGCACATAAACTCACATAAGCACATACACATACATATGAATAAAAGTATTTTTAAAATGAAATTGTTATGTATGCTTCTACATGGATGAACCTTGAAAAAGAATGTCAGGTGAAAGAAGTCTCATCTTGTATGATTCTGTGTCTATGAAACGTCCACTGTGGCAAGTAGAAGAGAAAGCAAGTTCTTTCTTACCAGGCAGTAGGAAACAGAAGAGCCCAGGGGCTGTTCATGAGCAGTTTCTTTATTGGATGACCAAAAAAAATGGGGCTAGGCATTTGTGATGTTTGTACTTTATGAGCATAATCAGTGTCAACAAATTGTATATTTTGAAAAGGATGAATTTTACATTGTATTTCAATAAACACACTCAAAAAAACCACTAGTGAGCAACTGAAAACTTGGTTTAAAGAGGAATAACGTTTTTATTGGAAGATGGTGTTTTGCAACGCAGTGGAGTGTGAATGTGAACATGATGCTAATGCTGATGATGGTGATGGTGATACTCATATCAGCTGACTTTCGCAGAAGAAACTACTGTCCCTGGTTGGTAGGGAAAACACAACAGAAACCAAGGCTTGGGAGGCCAAGACATCTGAGGACAGTTATCCAGCTAGGAAGATACACTAGTAAAAGCATAATTGATTTCAAGTGTTTTACACCCTTCATCACTAGCAGTCATAACATCACACTACTGAAAACGCATTTGCTGACTGGCACACAAGTACAAAAACTCATCATACAGCAAAGAAAAGTCCTAAAGGAGAAAGATAAGTGCACAGTGCTTCATCAAAGAAGACGCAATGGCCATGTTGATGAGGCATTCCCAAGACAAAACAGACAAGTCCAGCAAACAGAATTAAAGTCCTCGACGTTTTCTTAATTCCTTTTAGGTATTTCTCTCTCCCTCTCCCTCTCCCTCTCCCTCTCCCTGTCCCTCTCCCTCTCCCTTCTTTCTTTCTTGACAGAGTCTTGTTTACCCCAGAGTGGCTTCCCACTGGATGTACGTCTCTCCAACCTCTGATACAGGTATTTTTTTTAATGCAATAAGTTATTCCTTTTAGATGGAGTACAGATTTAAAGTGTATAAAAGCCATCAGTGAATCAAAATCAGAGCTTTTCAAATCTGTGATACAAGTTGCAGTGGCACTGTGCATACAATCTGTTGAGACACTTTGTGTGTGTGGTGTCACTGCTAAGAAGCAATGAGCCCAGCAGAAAGACAGAGGTGAAATTCACTGTGTAAGTTCCAGCTGTGTGGCCATCTCCTTTTTATTAAAGTATTCTACTGAAGAATTCAGTACTGAAGTCAGTCTCATCTTAGAGTAGATGTATGTATTTGCTTCTTCTGCTCTTGCTAGTTTCCAGGAATATATGCTTCATACATGATACTGATGGCATAGAAGACCATGACTTTGCCCTCTTTCCCCAGGCCTGGGTAGTCCTGTCACACAACTACAGGGATGTGCAGGAAAGTGCTATACAAATGTGTAACAAGTCATCACTGTTGGACAGATTCCAGGCAGCATCTCACACATTCACAGGATCCATGGTATCCGCCTCAGCTAGCATACAAAATGAGCACTAAAGAAAGACAAAAGGTGGATATTTTAGGAGGTACCTGGTAATGTATTGGCATCATGTTTATTTGTAATCATCCACCAGAATCCTGGTAAGAATTTGTATGCCTGCCCACCTTATTAGAGCATTAGAAGTCTCTTTGGAAAACAGTGACTTTAGAATGTGTCTGCAGTGATATATGTCTGAACACCAACAAGCAATTTAATGTAGAGAAGTAATTTCTGAGATCTAAGGCTCCAGTGTACAAAGCAGTGTTTACTGAATCCCAACAAAATAGCCCTGTCGTTCCAGTGTAGTTTCTGTGGCTAATAAAGGAGCAGTATCTCTGTAGGAATGACTACAGCACATATAAAGCTATGAATTTGGAACAGAAACAACGAGGAAGAATGCATGAAGCAGGGGCTCTAGCCAAGCAAGTCTGAAAGCCTGTGGGAATACCAGAAGATCAGGAACCTAACCAAGCAGAAAGTAGCAATCTTTATTCTAAAGCATAGAGTAATCACAAATTGGAAGGCATGAGCTGTATCAACCAACCATAGATACAGTAGGAAAAGAAACCACACAGAAAGACATCATGCAGAAAATGCTCTGTGAGCTTCTTAAGGAAACATGGGACAGAAAGCCTAGTACACAACTGACATCCCACAGGCTAATTCTTGCTGTCAGGTTACACTGCCCTGATTTGTAGTGATTGTCAAAAACATGATAGTCTCTGGAATTCATGCCCACCCTTTCACTTCAAACCTGGCTCCTATGTTAGTAACATCACTGACAGCAAACACAGCAAGTGCTGAGGGCTGCCATGCACTGAATCTACCCCACTGGGGGAAGGTTCTGACATTGTTGTGTAGCTATTGCCTACAAATCGAAATATCCCTTCCTAGGGAAGAAGGAGGAGTGCAAAACTCAGGAAGTAAATAAAACTTACAAGACTCAAGAAGTAAATGAAATTTAAAATATCCCCAGGGTCCCTATGCAAGATTATAAAAGCAGGAACAGTTGCTAGGGACCCTCTCAGCAGCTAAGGGAGAGTCAGGAATGCAGCTTCAGGGAGTTCTTGGTGATCCACAGCTTCTTGGTGATGCAGTTACCTTTGAATCAAGTATGCTCCTGTAAGCAACCCCAGTAATCTCATTGGTTCACTAATCTAGACTAGGGTAGATGCATTTCTTTGGTCTCCTATTTGAGACCAAAGATGGGGGAATGGATGTTTTTATTATATCGCCTTAGGAAAAGTCATACAACAGCCATCCAACCACTGAGGTCTGAGGCTGCAATTGGACACAATGACTTGTCAAATATCTTTCCTATCTTCTCTTTTCTACAGTAGAAACAGGCTGAAGCACAAGCAGGCGTAGAGTACCTGGAAGTAAGCAGGAGGAAAGCATTTACAAAATCATACTTCTGCATGAGCCAGTGCCGTCAGCGTGGAGAAGAATGCAATAGGTTATTTGGATAAACTTTATGTCCATGTTAAAGACATAACAAAAATTCTACACATTGGACTAGTGAATAAGTATGGTTTCCTTAAAAAACAGTATTTGATGGCTGAGCATGGTGGCGCACACCTTTAATCCCAGCACTCGGGAGGCAGAGGCAGGCCGATCTCTGTGAGTTCAAGGTCAGCCTGGTCTACATAGTAAGCTCCAGGACAGCTGGTGTTACAGGGAGATCCTGTGTCAAAAAGATCCCCCCTTAATTTTTTTTTTTGCAATTTTAGATGTTCATGACACACGAGATAATTTCCTCAATTGCCCTAAAATAAATAATTTATGTGGTATATTCCCATACAAGCAGACATATATATAAATGAAGCAATATAAGCTCATATATATATAAGTATATATAAGCTCAAATATACTTATATGTAATAAATTTAGAATATTGTTTACATATAATTACTAGCCATTATAGCAACATATACATAAACACATACTATATAGGTAAAAGTTATTATGTTAAAATTATTTTTGAATGTCTCAAAACAGCCCATCTGTGCTGGATAGCTTTAGTGTCAACTTGACACACCTGGGTTGAGGGAGCCTCAATTGGGGAATTGCCTCTATTGGACTGGCCTGTGGCCATGTCTGAGGGGCTTCTTTTTGATGAGTGATGTGGGAGGGCCCAGCCCACTGTGGGTGGTGCCACCCCTGGGCAGGTGGGCCTGTGTTGCATAAGAAAGCAGACTGAGCAGGGGCCAGGAGAGCAAGCCAGTAAGCAGCATTCCTCCACAGCCTGTGCTCCAGCTCCTGCCTCCAGGTTCCTGCCCTGAGTTCCTACCTTGGGCTTCCTGATGAACTGTGACCCGGGAGATGTAAGATAAATAAACCCTTTCTTCCCCAAGTTGGTAGTGGTCAGAGTATTTTGTCACAGCAATGAAGAACAAACTAGGACACCATCCATAGTAGCTTTAGGTCAGTATAAAATTATTTTAGGGTCAAAACACAGAAAAGACTCATAGTTATAAATAGCTCATTCCAGATTCACAAAAGTTCTTAGTGGAGAGGAACCATGACAAACATGAAGTTTTAGCAGACATGGCCTCAGATCGCATGGGATAGTGAATCATTTCCTCTCCCATTCTCCAGCCAAGGTCCTCTCCAATGCCTTCCTTTCCCAGCTCTCTCCTCCTTCCACCCACTGTGGACTACAAAGTTGACAGAACCCTTTTTCTAATGAAGTTTTCTTGTTCCTCCCCATATGATGTAAATTATTGCAATATTTCATAATGAGCCTGTGCTCAGCAACAACAGAAAACAAAGATACTCCTGGACAAAAGAATAAAAGGGTCTTCTGAGGCTGAATCTACCATCCCAGCTGGAAGAGGATGCTGGAGACTGTCCTACCTGATTGGTCCATGAGGTGACTTCCAACTCCAGAACTCCAGGACTGTCCAATGCACACCAATGTGGAAGTCAAGCACATCTGAATTTCAATTGTAGCTAGCTAGTAAGGATGACTAATAACTATCCATGAGTCAAAGAGTGAAGCCTTCTGCTTCTACCAAAATGGCAGCCACCTATTCTGAAAAGCCCCTTTAAGGAGCCAGAGAAGCCAAAGCATGATTTCACTTGGGCTGTAATTAACAGGATGTACTTCTGAGTGGGGATTTGAGGGTATGGTAATTTCAGTCCCTACTTCTGGGGGATCAGATTCTGCTCAGCCTAATAAATTCCATTTCTTTTTGGACTTTTAAAATATTTCTCTTGGAATTGACAGTCATTTAAATATTGAGAGGAAAATGTGCCAGAGTAATTTGATTATTCAGATGCCTCAAAGACTATTTTTAAAATATCAGCTCTGTGGGATGAGTGGGTCCTTCCTACTCTTATTCAATGCCTTCCCTGTAGGTACATGCTGCCATCTGATGGGGCTTAAACATTTCACCTCACTGAGTAAGTGGCAGGTGCTTACTCCTCACTCTGTCAAACCTAAAACTGGAACTGCTTCAATGAGACCCCATATTACTCTTTGATGTCTAAGTATCATAGTGGAGATAGTGGTAATAAAAGTAATGAAATTTTAAAAACTGGCTCATGTTCTGAATATATATACATATATATATATATCTTCAAGTATATATCAAGTTCTGATTTTACATATATATATAAAATCGAACACAAAATATTTATTCCACTAGTCCATTATTTCTAACGTCTATAAAGATGTGTAGATTGTTCTCATTATTGCACCATTATTGAAATTGTCCACCAACACTAAACTAAATCTTATCCACAAGGAAAGCAGATATAGAGCTGCTTCTTTGTTGGAACAGCCCAGTGCCTCAGCTTAATGTACCACTTCTTTTTTTTCAAGAAATTAAGGCACTGTCATAGGAAATATCATTTTTAAGTCTTTCCTCATCACTTTATCTTTAATAACACTTAGGAAAATTGATAACAGTGTTTTCTAAATGCTAAATGGGTTAAAATTAACTTTATGTATATTATTCTATCTTCAGAACCACACAATGAAACAGATGCTATTAGAACTGTAGAGATAACAACTCATCTGGCATTGAAGCTAGGTGGAGTTAGCATCCCAGTCCTTAACACTAGACCAAATCAATCCATTACCAAATCTGGCAAAGGGTTCTTCTATCCAGCTTCGTTGGTTCAAGTTTTTCCCATCAGAATGTCATGTCTGATGGATACAAATGCCCCATACATCGTCTACTGATCCCAGGCTGTAACTCCTCCCATAGTCTCCACGCTGACCTCCTATAGTCTTTGATTATATCTGGGACTATGGCATAGTCACTATTCTAATTCAATCCTTCAGGGGAAAAAAAAATTCCACTCATACATCCTCCAGGTTCATGTGCCTTCCCCATCCTGTCCTTATGTATTGGACAGATATATCTAACTATTTCCATATTGATGCCTCAAGTAAGGCATTTTCCTTTTCTTCCATCTCATAGAACATGATGTCCCCTCATATGAGAAGCCCTGCCTAAGGTTCTTCCTAAGCCTCATTTCTTCCAGGCAAGCCTGGCACTGCACTTACCAGGTTTATTGAACCCGGGGACTCATCCTTACTCCATTTTAAGCAAAGAATGTTTGCTCCAATAGAAAGTCCACAAGGCTTATCTAGAAGTAGGTGCTGAAATCCTAGCATCACTTGCAATTTTCCTTAATGCCATGTAGTCTCAGTATTTTTTCCTTTGTTATAGAATCATTATCATCAGTCTAGTAAAGCTTCTAAAAGGATTCAATAATCCTTCCAAAGGATTCTCATATGCACACCAACATATGTGTATGTTTATATGCATACAATCTCATACATGAAGTCCATGTAATCCTCATATATTATTTAGATAAGAATATACATATTTCTACACAAACATATGTTAGGCTTGAAAACCATAAAATACTTCAAATTTAGAGTACAAAAATCATGCCTATTGCTAGACTGGTTTATACATGTTTAATCTGCTCCTTTAACCAGATCTTAGATTCTTAGAGATTTAGAAAGCCCTACTATTGATACACATACCAGGATCTACCAGAATGCTATAAACAATAAAGAATAGTCATCAAATACTAAAATGAAAATGTCTCCAAGAGCCCTCAGAGGAAAAATCATTCTGTGTTATACATTAGAAAACTGTGGAGGCTGGAGAAATATGTTGGTGAATGGCCAGGCAACTGATCCTTGGCAAATGCAGGTCTCCTAGTTGTCATTTGAAATTATTTTCAACCAGGCTGTACTGCCAGATTTATGCTTTGATGAATTGGACTTCATTTTTTACTAATGATACTCAGAAAATGTATTCACTGTTTGTAGATAGCACCAAGTGGGCGGAGTGTCAGCTTCATTTAGAGGGTGTCATTGAAATTCAAAACAGCCCTGACAACTTGAAGATGTGGGCCGACATAAACAACAGCTCTGAGAAGACCACACATGAGGAAGAAGAAAGAGTCTAATGTCTTCCTCATCAAAAGTCTACTCAGAAAAGCTTTCAAATGAAAATGCTTAAATCTAAGGTCCAGTGGGCAATCTTACTATACTAGTAAATGTTACTTAGGTGCTTTGAGTCCATCTCTACCTTAAGATCTCCCAATTTAGAAAGCCTAAGACTATAACAAGAATTTGGAAAACATTAACAAAGTCACCTAAGGAATTAGTAGAATATTAGTAGAATTCACATCAAGAGAAACAAAAGTTTCATCGTTGTACAAGGCAAGGACATTACCAACTATTTCAAGTCCTGCCAGGATCTTTACTTCTTTAGACAGTGGCTGTAAACTTTCTTTAATGTGTAATCTACAACCTTAATTCTTCTGTTGTTCCATTGAAAATACTTTCTAGCAAGGTGATAAAGGTGTGTCTCTTGGACACATGCACCTGACTGATTCTTGAGCAGTTTAGAGGATGCTTCATCGTGAATGACCCAGGTATTAACTGTTGAACCACAAAACATGTGAGGTAGACTGAATAGAGAGATTAAGTGGTGTGATGTTTAAGAAAATAGTAAGTTATTGTGGTTGTTATCCTGAGGTTAATCATAACATCAACTATCCGGAGAGAGGCAAGGAGAGGGGACTAAAGACTGTCTTGTCCCCATTGCTGTTAGGATTGAAGAACAGTATGAGCAGCAGTGTTTGCCATAAACCAGTACACTGAGAGAATTTATCGAGGTCCTCCTAATAATCACTTAGTGTAAAGAGCCTGCCAGGATGCAGACATAGATGAGGAGGGGAGGTGCAGGCGTTGCTAATGCTTGCCTCTAGCCTGAAAGGAAAGGAGATTCATTAGTAAGAAGCAAGGTCGTGGTGAAATACACAGGAAACACAACCAGCCAGCCTGATGGCCGCAGGGAAGGAGGAAACACAGAGCGTCCGAAATACTGCCAGCCACAGTTAGTAGTACATAAAAACATCCTGTTAATGCCAGATCATATGCTGCTGCATTAAGAGGAAAAGCTCATGTAGTTGTTCCACAGAATAAAATACTATCATCCTAACACTATATCTCTTATTCATCTACATGCTTCATACTGAGGGTAGGCTCAGCTCAGAAAAAAGTCGGACCAGGTGTGTTTAGAGTTACTGTTTTTACTATTCATCCCAGGCCTTCAAAAGCTTTTGCAGAGAAGCACTATTCTTAGGTAGCAGACAATTTGGCAAAAGTCTCAGTTTCCTAAACCCCAAGGCACAATTTCGACCAAAAGCAAGAAGAGAGCTCAGATTCAGAATACGGCAGTTTTCATGCCCCATTCAAAATCACCTATGAGGAGGCAGGGAAGCAACCAGAGGACCTCTTGCATAGGTGCCTTAAAGGGAGCATGGACTCAGGTTATCACAGCCCCAACCCCAGAGCCCTTCAATCTCAGCACAGATAAAAACTCACAAGGTAAGCGTTTATCTGTGTCTATCAGAGACAGAAACAGACCATGTGAGACAGCAGCCCCACCCAGTATGGCTCTGAAAAGCAACAAAGCACAGTGAAAATTCTCCTTCATTTGGGCATTTTAATACAGTCTGCATTTTCCTTTGTTTTCATGGAGTATAAATTTGCTTATGAGCTATGTTTTGTTTATGCAAATGTTACAATAAACTAGTTTGCATCTGCCAAATATATACCAACAAATAATGAAATAAGGCAGCTTCCAGAAGTCTGAGTGGTGACCGAAGACAATCTGCTTTTTAAAGAAAAAAATTGCAAGTATTAAATTTAGTGATGTGTAGAGTAGTATTTTTTTCATTTTCATAAGAAAAAAGAAAGTCCTGAATAACCGTGTATGATATTAAAACATGTGTAGTCACTGCTGCTGCAGATAGCCCTGGGTGGCCATGATCAGGAACACAAGAGGTCTTCTCCTTATATTTTCAAACTACAGTAGAATGAGATGCATCTGTTAGCTCTTGGAAAGTAAACTATATAATTTATTGATTTTAATAAATCAATAGAAGGAAATTAGCAGAATTAAATTATTATATTTAAAGTCTAGTAGTCTCAAATTCGAAGTATTAATATTAAGAAATATAAATGTTATTCCCCTTTGGTATTAAGCATACTTCCCATAATCTAATGTTTTTGTTTGTTTGTTTTGGAATGAGGTTGCAATTTTTTTTTCTTTTTTCTTTGAAAATTCCATACATGTATAGAATGGACTTCGATTACGTCACCCCTCACTCCCCTCTCTGGCTCTCCCTAAATTCTACCATTACATCTCTTTTCCAACTTTGAATCCTCCTTCTATAATTTTTAACTTATTTATATATTTTTTTTTGTCTTTTTGAAGCAGGGTCTCCCTCAGTCCCAGCTGTTCTGGAACTTACTATGTAGACCAGGCTGGCCTTGAACTCACAGTGATTCGCCTGCCTCTGCCTCCCAAGTGCTGGGTGCCACCATGCCCGGCTTACTTATTTATACTTTTAAACCACAGTCCAATTACATTGCAATTTCTTTTCCTCCCAATTAATACAATTTTTGACACCAACTTACATTAGAGCAATGACCTTAGCAAGACCATTCACCCCTCCCCTTATTAAAATTTGACTTTCTTGGTTGGAACCAACTGCTAATTAAAGCTCAGTTGTTACCTACTGTACACTTCTCACTTAATTAGGTAAGTCACTTCTGTCAGAACAAATAGCTTAACTATACTCTGTGGAAAAGGCTGTATGGTCAGCCATGTAGGTAGGAGAGATCTCCAGTTTTGTGGAACAGAAAAGGGTTTTAGTACGTGCTCCAATTAAAACTTTTAAATTAGGATACTGGAAATTGGAATCCATGGCAACAATATCCAAAACTGTGATTTGACTCAGTCAGTTACCTGGGCAGGATTAGAATAGAGCTAGCCTTCATGTTTGGCATCTGATCTCTCTCTCACTTCAGTCAAACTTGATTGACCCTTATAATACGTTACAGTTTTCAGAAACACTGCAGATAACCAAAGTTCATCTTCCAAGAAGTAACACAGACCATTCTCAAAGCCCTCTCTCTCCAGCCCATCTGTAATATCTCAGTGAAAACTTGGACAACATGAACTCAACCACCTCATCTCCCACCTTGGGGTTACCAAGCTTCTCTGTGGAGATCATCCAAGCATAGGAGTCTAGATAGAATGGGGCATGCCATCGTGCACACAGCTGAGAAACACACCACTGTTCTCATTCTGTGAAGAATCTTTGTAATAAAGATTAGGGCAAGAAAGTGACAAATCTTTTTTTGTTTGTTTGTCTTTATCTATTAGATGCCTAGATTACGCTATGATGAGACCTATGATGGCAGTCCTATAGCCACAAGGAAGAAATGCAGACAGTGTAAGAACATGCAAGAAGAGTGAAACACCCACATCCAAGCTGGGTTGGTTTTACTCCAGGGAAGATGGGTGCACCCCAGCTCCATCTTTAGGACACCTTGGAGCGATTTCTTTTCCTAGCTTACTGGGCCAGTAGCTCGAGAAGGGCTTTGGTTAGATGGCATCAGTATAAGTTTATGTGTGTGCCTATGAACGCATGTGTGCTAAGCCAAGGAAGTTACTTAACGTCCGTGAGCTTTGTTTTACCTACCCACAAAATGTAAATTATTTCTACTGCTGATCTTCCATAAAGAATTAAATGCAGAACATAAAACAAGGTACCCACCCCCACAAAGGACTCTCCTCAATAGTCACTATTGTCACTGTCATGGTCAATAAAGCACTGGAAATATATGTAGGCGTGACACATGTATTGCAGTGATTCAAATGAAAATGCCCCCATAGACTCCAAACATTTGAATTTTCGGCGGCACTGTTTGCAGGGGTTTAAGAGGTGTGACTTTGCTGGAGGAAGCACGTCACAGGGGTGCACTTTGAGAGTTCACAGCCTTGCCCCACTTCCAGTTTGTCTCTCTGCTTCCTGTGTCCACTTGAAGATGTGAGAGCTCAGCTTTCAGTTCTAGCTGCCTCCTGCCATGCCTTTCCTGCCATAATGGACTCTTATCCCTTTGGAACCATGAGCCCAACAAACTCTTTCTTCTATAACTTGTGTTGGTCATGGTGTTTTATCACAGCAACAGAAAAATAACTAATACATATTTCTAATGTATATCATACTATGAGAAATACAAAGTGCAATTCATGGTCTCTGATCTCAACTACCTTCATAGATCAGAGAGGGAAGGAATTTATAAAGCACAGGTAAAATTGCTAATATGGAAATTTTTTCTAAAAGGAAAGGGTCCCAGAGTTTGGAAAAGTCAATCCCAGATTGAAGAAATATAGTGGATTAGTGCCACTAGAGTTCTGAGGTGAGCTAACTGAGGAGATGGAATGCAACAAAACACTTAACTAATTCACATTAACGAAGCTTCAACACATGCATAGCACAAACACACACATGCAAACACATACACATAAACATATACACATGTACACACATGCACACATACATATGTATACACACACAAACACACACACACACACACACACACACACAAAGTGCTACTTGCTGTTCATTTCTTGAAAGAAAATGGTGTCAGAGCAAAAGCCTGAGCATCTGCTTCAACTGCAGCAGTGTGGGAGAACTATTTGGGGTCAAGGCTGTATGAAGAGATGACGATACATCAACTCTCATTATGTCTGATCACACTAATGACTGCTTCCATGTAAACAATAGATAACCTGTATTTGAAAAAATGGTTGGGAATGAATCTTTATTTCCAGCAGTTTGGAATCAACATTTTCTCAACTTGATTAATATGATGAACTCTGAGACATTATTGTGTAAATCTAAAGACTGTAAAGAGATACTCATCAAAGAGACCTGGATTTTAAATACTTTATTTATTATTTTTATTTAATGTGTATGAGTGTACTACCTGCATGTATATAAGTACACCTATATTGTGCAATGCCTCACACAGACGCAGAAGAGGGTGTAGGATCCCTTGGAACCGGAGTTATAGAGGGCTGGGAACAAAACCTGGGTCCTCTGGAAGAGTAGCCAGTGCTCTTAACCCCCGAGCCATATCCCCAGACCTGAAACTTGAATTCTTAAACAAGCAAATTGAAAAAGTTCCAGGTTTATTTTAAATGGGGGAAATGCCAGCTCCAAATTATTTGTTAAATATTTTCCCTCAAAATTGGGAATCAAACTACCTAAAAAGAATTTTAAAAGTACTGGTGGAGGTGGGGGGCATCTTATTTCATCAACATTTTCCTTTAGAAATGAGAGTCGATTTTACTAAAACCTGGGTCGTGTTCATGGACAGCACAGACTTCTAAAATATAATAGCCCCTTCTGGATGTTAGACAGGTAAAAAAATTATACTTATAAGATGTTTAATGACTTACTAGGGTAATATTTGAAATCACCCACCCTGGGTTTATATTCTTTTTCCAAGAGTAAAGTTCAAAAAGGTGAAATGACCTGAAATGGCCACAGTATAAAACTGATGTTTTTTCATTCCCAGTGTTGGAAGCACCCAGTTATTCTGACTTTACAACTTTCCACTAAATCACATCACTTCAGAAAATTTATAAATCACAGAAAAAAATTCCCTTTGTTATCATTGTACTGTTGATTTATAGAGAGGCAAAATGTGCTATTCAGCTATTTCCTCTTGGGACTCCCACTTCATTAAAATTTTAATTTCCAAGATAATTTGAAAAGTTAATATAGTGTTTGCAAAACATATAAGTAATTCCCCCTCATTTAGCTGAGCCAACACACAGCCATGGAGAACCAGAAGTAGGGAAGTTATACAGGGGATACACCATAAGATACCCTGAAGCCATTTTCTTTTGTCTACCAGGTTGTCAGAAGCTGAGGTTGGCCAGCACCTTGAGGTCCTTGACTGCTGTAAGACACATGGCAACTACCACTCACTTAAAAATAAAAAAACAGAATATTCAAGGTTGTCTGTGTTGTGTTGCTATTTTATTTTCTAATTCTCATATCCCTGGAGTGAGAGTACATGGCATCATTCTTCCATAAAAATAGTGATTAAAGCTTTTGGAAATATACATATTAGCAGATCACACACTCCTATCAGTTTATCTTCTGAATATCATAAATACCACGCACACAACAGATGGAAATGGAATAAACAGCAAGATTCTGCATTATTCATGAGCTGCGGTTCACTTCTCTCTCAGCTCCAAGCTAAGAGGGAGGGTGAGAGTTTGTGTTTACATTCCTTGTTAGACACTCACTTTGTTTAAAATTTACTGAATAAGCACATGATTAGAAGAAGCATTCCTTTACAGCTTCAGCTTCCTGTAGGAAACAGTATTTTTTAAAATGAAATGGAGATATTTTTTAAAGGTTAAAAACTCACTCAATTTTATGTCTTACGGGGTTTATACTCAAGTCAATATTGTATAACTGTATTAACTCAACTGTGACACTCACTTTTTAACTGCAGCATCATTTCTCTTGAGAGATTTTAAATCTGAAGACTGTTACATTATTAAACTTAAAAGAATTACACATTCAAATTTAGCCTACTTCTCATACTGGAAAAAAAAGGTTAAGTGCCCATGGCATAACTAAAATGTAATAGACTTATTAGGAAAAATTCAAGAAGATCCCTTATTGAGAGTAGGTCAGAGTTTCAACAAACTACCACCCCCAAATACCACCTAAAATAACCATAGTAAGTGAAATAAGCCTATGGTATGATTTCTACTTACATTAGAATGAGTTTCCTAACTCTCTTCAGCAGAATCTCTCACTAAACACACAACTAATTTTATTGCCACATCAAATTTTAAATATCAATGAATGGGTGTTTTGTGTCTGCTGAAAACAACTTTTTAGTTGGATATAAGGAAGAGAATAAGATAGATCAATCTTTTTCTCATAAATTCAGTTTTGTGAACAAATGTTCTGTTTACTTAAAACTATAAAAATTACATTAATGTCCAAGCTTTTCTCATTTTATTAATTCATATTCACCCCAGACTTATGAACTAAATGGATTTTTAATTCTCCATCCATTTCATAAAAAATGCATTTTAAAATAATTTTAGTTTTTATACTAATTAATCACCAAAATCTAGAATTATGATGATTTGATCAATAATCCTAATGAAACTAAACTCAGAACAAAATGTTTTTAAAGTTATATAAATTTTTATTATGGATAGGAATGAAAATGTGATCAAAACAAGACTTTGGAATACAAATGTATTACTTTAAATTCTGTAAAGAGGTTAATTGAAACTATGAGTCTGTTTGCGAATAAAGAAATGGCTCTTGTATTTGTCAAATGAATAATTATGATGAGCAAATCATCACACTTCCCAGACAGGGTCACACACTCTTTTTTTTTCAAATAAATTTTTTTATTTAAAAAATTAAATGATTAGAAGAAGCACTTTATTACAGCTTTTAACATATTCAGTAACAATTTCCAGAGCAAGGATACATCTCTTTCAAAAATGGCTTCAATTTTTAGGGCCACAGTTGAATTAATACAGTTATACAATACTGAAGCCAGTATAAACCCTGTAAGACATAAAATTGAATGAGTTTTTACCCTTTAAAGATCTCCATTTCATTTTAAAATATGCTGTTTCCTACATTTTTAATGCTAATGCTTAGATGTTTGCACATGTGTCTTTAATCTCTATGTATCTGATGATTACTAGTCACAGTTGGTAACACTCGGATCCTTGGCACTTGAGTATGGCTATAAAGTCATCAGGTGGATTTCAATGGTAATGTTTATCACCTTTACCAATTAACATGAAGTAAATTTTTATGTTTCCTTCTCCAATATCTTTTTCTAAATTTGTAGGTTTTTTTTGTGTATACATCATACAGAACATCCCAAACAATCTTACTCATCTAATATACCCTCTTCCCAAATGGCACCCTCCCATAGCCTCCCCTCCCCCACTGGAGCCCATCTACTCTGTCATCCCTGTTACTGTCCACTGTGTTGTTGGCACCTCCAGCCATTCCCCAGTGCTTGTCCATCTTCTGAATATACTCAGCCTATCTAAGATCCTTGTTTTAAGAAGATCAGCAGTTCCTCATCTAGCAAAAATCAGTTGTCAAAATTCCCTTAGATAAGATTGAGATCTGCTGTTCATTATTCCCAGTTCTATGCTGGGTTACTGTCTGGGAGTCTTTTGGGCCACCCTGGCCAATAACTCAAAGAAAGGTATCTCCTGTCTGGCATTGTTTCTTGTTATGTAACCTTTAGCTATACACATGGACTCTTAAAGAATTATATTGACCTCATTTATCTTTGGTTATACTTTCTTTTCGGTTGTTTAAGACCCTACAATTGGCCCAGATAAATCAACTTATTTTTAGTATTAAGGTCGTTTGAGGATCTGTTCCTCAGGGGTAACACAGGCTTGGGAGGATCCCCTGGCTCCTTTTTTTTTTTTTTTTACCAGTTCCATCTATGTGAAGATAAGTCAAAGGTACTACTTCACCATGGCTGGCTTTTCTTGGAAGCATGGTGGGGTCTCCACGGCCTCCTTGATCAAGAGGACAGGTGACTCACCACAGCTACAGGACATTTTGAGAGATGCTTATAGTCCCCTGGAACTTAGTAGACCTAGCAGGGCAAGGAGCAAAAAACTGTCCTTTATGTCCCTCTGACCAAATTAGTATAGGCCACAAAGTATGGCTATTAAACATCCAAGAAGGTTAGTTCCACCTGTATTGTACTTTTAATTACCATGTGCCATGTAGATAAAGCTTGGGCAAAGACCAAGCGCTCTCAGATAAACCTTGCCTAGACATATATTATATTCTTCGATCTAGCTGTATATAATTTGTCAGTGGGTTGTTGGACTAATATGGTTCCCTCTGGTTTTTTAAAACTAGCTTAGCATTATTTATCTCTTGCATTGTCAAACTCTTCCAGCATAGTTTCCCCATTTAAGGTGCCCCCATTTTTCCCATTTCTCCCTCAATAATACTCTTCTCCTATAGTCACACCTCAGAAGATGGAAGGACCTCCCATGCCCATGGATTGGAAGAATTAATATTGTGAAAATGACCATCCTACCAAAAGCCATTTATAGATTCAATGCAATGCCAATCAAAATCTCCATGGCATTTTTCACAGAATTGGAAAAAAAATCCTAAGATTCATATGGAAGCACAAAAGATCTCAGATAGCCAAAGCAGCCCTGAGCACTAAGAGTAATGCCAGGGTGATTACTAGATGAGATATTAAACTATATTACAGAGCTATAGTCATAAAAACAACATAGTACTGGCACAAAAATGGACCCATAGATCAGTGGAACAAAATTGAAGACCCAAATATGAGTGCATACAATTTAAGCCACCTGATATTTGACAAAGGGGTCAAGAATATTCACTGGAGGAAAGAAAGCATGTTCAGCAAATGGTGCTGGCAAAACTGGATCCACCTGTTGAAGAACGAAACTAAACCCCTATCTTTCACCTTGCACAAAAGTCAACTCCAAATGAATCAAAGACCTCAATGTGAAACCTGAAACTCTGAAGCTGTTAGAAGAAAACGTCGGCAACAACCTACAAGATACAGGTGTAGGAAAGGATTTTCTAAAACAGACATCAATTGCCCAGGAAACGAGGTCAAGGATCAACAAATGGGACCTCATTAAACTAAAAAGCTTCTGTACATCAAAAGAAGCAACCAAGGAAGTGAAGAGAAAACCCACAGAATGGGAGAAAATCTTCACCAGCAACACATCTG